>NW_021632945.1:0-34051 GCF_004799145.2 Neltuma alba
TTGTATTATCAATTGTGGCCCTTTTTTTTTTTTTTGGGTCAACACTTTATGGCACCCATAAATCAATACTACCACCTCCGTCTTATTATAAGAACCAATTGACTAATTTGAGGAGATTAAGGAAGTAAGTTGAGTTAGTTATTTATCCTCAATAGGTGTTGTCTTTCCTAAAATATCCTTACTAATCAAGTGTATTGACTAGAATTCTTATTATTAGAAGGGTTACTTTAAAAATATATATATAAATATGAGACAAAATGGATTGAGGTTTTATATTTAGGACCAAAATAAAAAGTCAAATAGGTCTTATACTAAGGACCGGAGGTAGTATAAATATAAAAAAATATTCATATTACTGGCCATAAGTAAAAACTCATTTTAAATTCCATATAAATACAGAACAGCTCAGTCTAAATTACCTCTGCAGCGTACGTCACGCATAATTTAATACTACAACATCTGGATTAGATTATAAGCAATGATTATTAAGCTTTACCAAATAATTAAGAGAGATTGCTAGTCTTTAACTTCGTGTGAAAATAGAGTAAATTTTTAATTTTGCCAAGGAAAATTTTAAATTTGCATTACGTCCTCTCTTAAAATTAATAAATTTAAGCAGGAGCGGTATTAAAAATTAAAAATTATTAATATCTTGTCAAGTAACTTATAATAAAATCTATCTGTCTCTTATTAAAAAGTGGTCTGATCGATCGAGAGAATATCTTCAAGTTCTTTAGATCTGTGATATTTAGATTTAAGATCATTTACATTCTATTCGTTTCAGTTCAAAATAGTGTGTATTAAAATAGATAAATTGAGATTTATGTTTAGAAAGAAAGTACACCATTTTACGAGCTTTTATGTATAGTATTAGAATTAGTATTAAATGTCAGAATTTAAATAAATAAATAAATTCAATTATTAAAAGTGGATCTAAAAATTTAAGAGCATGAAGAAAATAAGCGAAGTGAATAGAAATTGGAGTTAGTGGATCTAAAATTTAAGAGCATGAAGAAAATAAGCGAAGTGAATAGAAATTGGAGTTTTGGCACCAAAAAGAAAAAGAAAAGAAAAAGAAGAAATTGGAGTTGCTTTGGATTCTTTGGAGATGGCGGACACATGCCTCGTCCAGAAGTTGGGGTCAGGCATGAATGACAATTCCAAGCCGTTTTAACGATTCAGGATTGGAGTGGGCACGGCGGGGCCTCCCAAATTTAAGGTTGGTATTTATTGTTCGATAACTTCGATGCTCTCGATCGATCATTCCAGAGCCCACGCTTTTCATGCGTTCAGCTTGATTGGCCTGTTTGGGTGAGAAGATGTTTAAAAATATTTATAAACATGTTTTATAACATTTAATATAAGATCTTGTTTAATTTTTATTTTATTCTAATATAAGATCTTAATCTATTTTGTCTTTTATATTTATGTATTACTTTCAGTCCTTAATATATGACCCTATTTGACTTTTATTTTAATCCTAAATATAAGATCTCAATCCCCTTATTTCTCATATTCTAACAATAGTAATTCTAACCAATTCACTTGATTAGCAAGGATATTTTAGGAAAAACAATAACTATTTATTACAAATAACTAACTTAACCTCATTCCTTAATCTCCTAAAATTAATCAATTAGCTCTTATAATTAGAACCAGAAGTAGTATAAATCAGGATAATTTTCTTCACATATTTATTTTACATATTTGATAAATTATGATTAAAATTTATTTATAAATTATTTCAAACAGAACTACTCCTCCTGTCCTTAATATATGACTCAATTGTTGAGTTGGTTTTGGTTCTAAATATAAGGCCTATTTCTTATATTTATCAATTTTCTCACAATTACCCATATGGATACTTTCTTAACTATAATCAAGTAGAAGAGGAAGAAAGAATATTAAGAAAGATGATTATGATATTTTAGGAAAAACGTGTCATATTTCTTATAATTAATTAATTTACCTAACTTTTTTAATTTAATCAAATTAATTAAATTAGTCTTATATTAAAGATCCAAGAGTGTTATTTACTCCTCACGCACTCCTGGTCAAAGCCAAAAAAAAAGTTTATATCATCTGTGTTATTTTTTTTTACCAGCATATCATCTGTGTTATTATTTTTAAACTTTTTAGTAGACAACATAACAGCGTGACATGCAATGAACCCCGACAAGGTAAAAGTTTTCCGACCAGGTTAAACTGAAGGTTGAAATATTTATAATAATATTATTATTATTTACAATTCTTATTATAATAACTAGCTGAAATAAGTTTATTAAGTTAGTTATTTTTAATAAAATAGGTGTTGCTTTTTGTTTTTTCTAGAACATTCTTGTTAATAATGTGTACTCAGTTAGAATAATCATTTGATGGAATCTTTATATGTGGGACTATTATAAGGATTACGTTGAAAAAATGATTAAATATAAGAGGCAAAATAGATTAGGATCTTAATTTATAATTAATTAAATTAAAAGATAAATTAACTCTTATATTAAAAATCAAATAGATAGTAGTAAAGAACGATGGATTAGAGATGAACACTGAGGAAAATACGTAAGAAAAATGTATTGGAATTTCATGCAAGATGCCAAACTTTGAAGGATCGGTTCCATCCAAGATTTGGCATCTAGTGCCATCATCTGAAACTCCTTATTATTCTCCTGACTCCTCCCATATTTTTTTTTATTCGCGTGGTTATTATCACTCCGTCCAATTCTAACCATAAAAACTAATTAAAGATTTATTTTATATTTAAAATATAAAATCTTAATCTATTTTATCTATGTAAGTTTAAAACTTTTTTTTTTTGACTTCACAAATTTTCTCTCTCTTGAATTATCTTTATTGATTACACATCTTAAAGAAGGTTTCACCTACAAGAGTAATAATTAAAATGGATATTTGAGATAAATCAACATATATTTATTATAAATAACTAACTTATATATTTTTTAAATATTTAAAAATTAATTATTTAATATTTATATTTAAGATGAGAGCCATCACATTATATCTTTGAAAATATCCTCTCAGAAAAATATATTTGGCGTTATTCGGAATAATCCCTGCTTCGTGAAGTTGTTTGTTTCGCGAATAACGGAATATATGGTAACAGAGACGTGAGTATAAAAGCCATTACGCATAACAATTTGCGATTTAAGAAAACACCATAAATGGAAAGCAACCTCAGGCCCCGGGGAAATAAAAACAAAAGAAAAGAAACTCGAATCACCCTTTGCCTGACCGCTGTTAAATATAGATCCGAATTAGTCGGATGAAAATTTTATATTTAGAAACAAATCAATAATTACTTTAGAGGTGAGGCAAAGACCTTGTCCCATCCACTTTTTCTAAACAAATATTTTCAACATCGCGTCACAAGCAATCGATTGTCTCTTGACTTCGGTTAAGGCACCGTTTGGATGCACTTGCAAACTATGATTTGGAAGCCCAAACCATGGTTTGCACAAAATGCTATCCAAACACCCCCTTAAAAACCAAAACCATAGTTTTGGGCCAAATCATGGTTTTGGTTCCAAAACCATGGTTTTGGAAAAAGCAAAAAAATTTTGCTTTGGAGAAAAAAGAGAGAGTGTGAGAGTCTATAGGATATGTATCTTGTTGTTTTTTATAAACATATTTTTTTTATAAACATTTTAATCTTATATTTTATAAATATATATACATATTAATTATTTATTAATTATATTATCTTATGTATTATTAATTATGTTAATAAAAAATATATTATTAACAATTTTATTCCTCTAAATTAAAATATATCATAAAATCTATTTTTTCTGTAATTATCATATTAACTTATTTCTTTTTTAGTAATTTGTATATATAAAAAGTTCTTCTGATAACAACTATCTAAACACTCTCACTTCTCAAAATCACTTTTTCATAAAATCTATTCTTCCCAGAATCTATTCTCCAGAATCAGTTTTTCAAACCACGGTTTGGTTTCATTCAAACATCCTAAACCCAAAAAAAAAAAATCAAATTTTATTGATTGAAACCTAAACTTGGTCTGACCCCCTCTCCCTGCCTTCAACGGAAAATATAAAACTTATTTTATATTGTAATTTATGTTACAAAATTGATATTACACTCAGAACCCGAGGGAGTACTTTTTAATGATAAAAAATAGAATAATTACTTAATTAGGCATAATTTTAATTTAGATGAAATTCATAACAAGCTTGTTAATAGTAATTTAAGGAAGGAAAAAACTTGGCTCCCTAATAAATGCTTATTGTATTTGTTTTTGACCGAGTCAGGACAAGTTGATTTTAATTTTGGCATGAAATTATACAATATACCGAAGTTTAAAACCCAACGTCTGCCCATAAAAAAAAAATGTTTCAAAAGAACTTTCATGGAAAGCGTTAATATATTACTTACCCGTATACGATATAAAAGGCTAATCAATTATTAAAAAAACGAAAGAAAAATTAACCTAACGAGCGGCGCACAATTATATGAGTGCGTTTTCTTTTCGTTTTCGTTTTCTATCTTCCTTTCTTGGCAAAAAAGTTCTAAACATATGAATGAGTGATGCTAATGTCTTAATGAAAAGGGTGAAAGTTATTTCAAAAAATTAAGTGTAACCAGTCACCTAACACAGGCAGAACTCCAAGGATAAATTAGCATTTCGCATTCTGATTTTATATAGAGTTAAGGTGTATCTAATATTTTAAAACATTTTCTCCAATATATTTAGCATCTTGAAATATTTTATAGTGCATCAAGTACCTAAAACTTTTTAGATGCATCAAACATTCTAAAGTATTTTTTCTTTATTTTTGAATGTTGGACGCACTCAAAAAATATTTTAAGATACTGGATAATTAAAAAAATATTTTAAGATACTGAACGTACTAAAAAAAATACTTATAAGTATTAGATGGGTCACAAAATATTTTAAGTGTTGGATGTAGTGGAGAAAATATTTCAAGTGTTGAGTGTAACTTAACCTTTTTATATATGATGTGCATTCATCACCCTAATACTTTTCTTTTACCCCTACCCGGATGTTATTTTTTTTGGTTATATTTATCATCATAATTTTATTTATGATTTAGAGTAATGAATGCACTATAAATAAAATTAGGTGTTAGACACATCAAAAATTTAATATCACGGTGTCAGATGTACCATAAAAATAAAACATGATTAGAGAGTGCAGATACTACCTTGCTCATTTTAATTCTTAGGAAAATTATGCAATTTTAGAGTGCGCCGAAGAAAATTTTCAACCAAGTATTCAAAGAGGCGACATTCTCAAAACTGAAATTTAAAACCATTGATTGTGCTCATGAAGATTATAACTAGAAATTGCTAAAAGTCCTGCCTTACAAAATTTATTACCCACTCAGATCCTTAAAATGGTCCTGCTCATCTTTAGCTTGTGCACACAAGAAGAAGAAGAGTTGCGCACAGGCCATTAAATAAACTTGAAGTACCTTCTTTTGACCCAAAAAAAAAAAAAAACTTGAAGTACCTTCAACAATAAATTTTGTAATTGAGAATTTTTCAGCAACCGTTTGGAAAACAATTTCGAAAAATAAAAAAAATAAAAGTACGGAAGTAGAAATAAGAATAGGTTAGACTTGTAGATGAACGTGGATTGTCATCAGAAACGCATGATAAGAAATTAAAATGGTTTAAAAAAAGAAAAAAAGAAAGAGGGGGTTAGGTCGAGAATTAGAATTTGGAGCTGGGGACATATTCTTTCTCATGTCACATGCACAGGAATACGATGCCCGATCTCACGCTCCCATCACCATAGATAGCCTCCACTGCGGGCCCCACTTACTCAACCTGTTTTCACAAATCTTGGGTATTGCTCACACATTCATTAATAATTAATATCAAAACTTTGTTGAATCACCCCAAATTACCAGCCCAAAACAAAGACAACCCAAAATTCTCACAAGTTTCGTCCTAGTGTTCATTATTTCAAAGCGAAGCCTCATATTTTCCAATTTAGTCATAACACAACATGACTGAATCCAGCCACCTACAATCACACTTCAAGTATCATTTAAATCTATGTCATCTCTTCAGTTCCCCCCCCCCCAAAAAAAATCCCAAACTACCTTTCAATCGCGCACACAATTGTCAACGAAGTGCATAAAAAAGAACAAAAGGGTAACTTCAAAATCTAGGAAAAAACTTGTTTGGAGGAAAAAGCAAGTATTTTTGTTGCACGCAAATCAGATCAGGTCCGAACATTAGAATGAACAAGTACGAAGTAGATGCGTGCATGGATAGGCAAGACCACAAATCGCAGATTTGGCGATTCTCACACACAAATCCTGCACACACAAAGGTGGGGGGTGGGGAATCATAGGAACCTGCAACGGGAAAAAGGACTTCTTTTCTATACTCTGCCCCAAAGGCAGAGATATCCAATGCGATCCTTCCACGTGTAATCGTGGGTCACAGTTAGATCACAAATGTAAGAACCGAGAGAGCTGGGTGGGGTTCACTATGCCAGGTACGTGGGTCCCACTCGCCCTCAACAAGTCTGCTAGTTCCGCGTACCTTTCTTGCTTCTCCGGCTCCGCTTCTCGTGTCTGGCTCGACTTGCCTTTTCTCTTATCGGCCTCTGTGGGGCCCTCTGCCGCTCGGAATGGGTCCCAAGGCTCGCCGAAGAGAGTCCCTCTCGTGAGGAACTCGTGGGCCAGGAAGCCCGCTAGGAGCTGAGTGGAAGAGGTCGGTTCCAGGCCTTTACCGTTGCTGCGGGGTGGCTCGAAGCCAGCTCTCGGCTTATCCGGCTTGAGAGATTTGGTTGAGTTTATGGTCGTTGGAGCATTGGATGATGGGCTGGGCTTGGGCCTCTCAAAGCCTTCATCTCTCTCTTTGCGCTTGTTATTACTAAGGGAAGTGCTAGGCGTTAATACACGCCGTGGAGGCAAACGCATCGTTTTGGTATTCATGGCTGTGTGGCTGCATGACACGTCAGCGCCCAAACGCCGAGAAATTTTTTTTCGACAAAACAAAAAGTGGAGCAAATTTTAAATTCAAGAAAAAAGGGGAAAAAACCCAGGTGGCCAGAACAACTAACCTGACGGTTTTTGATTGGGAAGAAAAAAGAACGAGTAGGCAAAAGCGTAAATTAAGTAAAAAGAAAGGGCAAAGACGAAGGGAAGTGTGTGACGAGCGGAAGGACGGATCAGATAGGGATGAGACGGAATCTGGGTATTGGGAGTGACGCAGCCACTTATAATTTCCGGCAATTGAGAAGAAGAAGAGGAAGAGAGATGAAGAGAAAGAAAGAGACGCGAAACCGACGGGCAGAAGAGAAGAATGGGCAAGGAAGCGGGGGCTTTCGTATTTATAGCGCCGGAAATAACTAATTGCCCTCTTAACTTGACAAATATTACAACCGTACCAAGGACGTTTAAAATGACTGACTCGCCCTCGCTCCTTCGTTCCAGAAGTTTTGAATTTTTTTTTAAAGTCAGTATCAGTGTCGATATAAAATATATGTAGAAATAAATTATGTGATTTTTATTATTTCAATATTTTTAAACAGGATTTATATATTCAAAATATGAATAAATTTTAAATTATCATCTCTTCCATGCATTGCGTGAGAAAAAATTTCATGTTCATATATTGATGAAACAAATTTTCAAAGATAATTTAGACGTTTTAAAATTAGAGTAGCGTTTTATACAATATATCAATACTTTTTTCCCAGATAATACTATAGATCAGTACAATTCAATTATTGTCACTTGAAATCAATCCTCTGATAATTTTGTGAGAATGAATTTAAATATAAATTATTATTTTATATTAAAAATTAATCATCGTATCAAGTATCATTAATCACATTACCGACACACACACACCAAATTAATAGTAACACAAATCCTCGATCAATAAACCAGAAAATCTAATAAAGAAACAAATCAAACATCCGAATCCTGTCTTTTGTTTAGGGATATATCACATATGGATTTTTTAAGAAAAAGATGCAGATTCTTGAAGGGGCATTTTCTATAGAATAAGTGGATTTTCCCCCTTTTTTGTTGGATTGAAATTAAGAAAGCCTTGCAGTGGCTGGATAGTTTGTTCGGCCTGAACAAATTAAATTTAGGTCTAAACTTTAATGTCATACTTAAAGTCACACCAAACTTTACCTTGACCATAATTAAATATCAAAGCCAACCGAAACCCTATTCTGAAAACACGTTTTTAAACATTCTATGGCAATTAATTTTTCTATTGTACAGATAACATGTTCTAATAATGTTCCACTTCAAGAGGAATTCTTTAAGAGAAATTGTAAAAAAAGACCTTAGAATTATAAAAACACAGATAGGAACCATTGATAACTTCACTTTAGGTTTTGACAATAATACTATGTCGTGAAATTGTCAAAACCTAAAGTGAAGTTGTCAAGAGTCTCTATCTGTGTTTTTACAATTCCAAGATCTTTTTTTGCAATTTTCCCAATTCTTTAATCAACATGAAAAAAAACTAAGGTTAATAAAATCTTGGCTTTTCAAGTTTGTCCTGATTTTAGTTTTCATCCCTTAAATTTCAAATTATAAGTTTTAGTCCCTCAAGTTTCTTTTTATTTATAATATTGGTCCATATAATTCAATGAAAATTTAGATAATTTTACTCATTGAGGGATCAAAACCAAAATAACTACAAATTTGAGGGACCAGAAATTATGTTAACTCAAAAAATTAATACAAACTTTCAATCTTATAATTATTAGAAAAATCACTACTTTGCTAAGTGGGAAAAAATGTTTGGCTGCAAGATGCTGGGCTTAAAGAAGTAAACTCGGAGGGAATTAAATTCGTTTTAATGAAGAAGCCTGATCTGGACATAAAGCAGATCTAACTTCACACGCGTGGTTCTCTCTCTCTCTCTCTCTCTCTCTCACAAACTGGACTATATTTAATTTCAAGCATATTATCAGGTAAAAAGATGGGGTATTTGTTTTTCTCGCCTTCAAAACATGCTTTTTCACGCAAAAGGCACACAAAATAACTTATTAATGAATTTCGGTACCCTGCTAAAAAAAAACTTATTAATAACTAATAAGCTGATGCTGAATTAAATTAAAATAGCCGTAAACTGGAAACTGAACTCTATAGTAGATATACTCATAAATCATAATTATGTTACGTTAACATCCGGTGAGTTGCGAATTTAAAGAAAACAGTCATTTTTTATGCCAAAATTATTCTAGGCTTGCAGTTAATATTAATAGTGAGAAAATCAAATATCGAGTCAGGCCCAATTGATAAGTTTTTAAATCTTATTTAAAAACTATGAGGTTGTACGTTTGATTTTGTGAACTGAGTAGATCGTTTTGGACGGAGGGGGAAAAAAAGGGAGGCAAAGAGAGAGATGACAAAGTTGCGCGCTTTGTCAGATTGCATCGCGGATGAATAGGGCCTTATCCCCAACAGGATTAAATCCAATAAAAAAGGTTAGTCGTTCTCAACAAGATAAATTAAAATTTGAATTCTTACCGGGAGAGATGTTCTTATTTAGTGCTTGATAGCACCTGAAATAAAATTACTTCCAATATAATGATACCTATTCGTGGCCAAAAAAAAAGAAAAAGAACAGTGCCTTGCAAAATACTCTTGTTGTTCTTAATAGAGGACATAATTATTAAGTTAATCTTAATCCTAAATGTAAGATCTATTTTTTATATTTATCAATTTTTTTTAAAATTATTCCTATTGATACTTCATCAATCATAATCAAGTAGGAGATTGAGGGAGAATATTAAAGAAGATAACTATGGTGTTTTAGAAAACACATCATGTTTTTTATAATTAACTAACGTACCTGACTTCTTTAATCTAATCAAACTAGTTAAATATGTCTTACATTAAGAACCGAAAGAATTACAGGAAAAGCCAATAAAGAAGGAGCTATATATAAACAGAGCATGGTTAGTGTTTAAAAGAGCAAATCCATTACTTACATAATTTGACAAGGTTGATAGATAGCCGAGCCCCTTAAATATGACGTCGTAGGTTTTAACTAGGTTGTATGCATAGAAAGGTTTTATTAAAAGAGATAAAACCTAGTAGTATTTTGGTGATAGAAGATTAATTTCTAACCCTTGATCGAGAAATACCGTCTGATTTCCTAAAAAAAGAAGAGGAGCGAATCAGTTAGGGGTCCCTCTCATCATCACGGTGAGAGTTATCTTCGATTGAAAAAGAACCTCCTTCCCGTCACATCTCACCACTCACACCAGCCATTTTATCATTTCTTAATTCCTCTTCATTGTATTAACATATGAATCTCTCCCTGTATATATCCACCTCATCAAAATTACGAGTCCATTAATTTCTTATTTTATCCGCACAGCTCAACCAGAAGCAGCTCCTAAAATGCTGACATTCAGTCACCGCTATATATGTTTGTGTGACGTGAAAAACATGGATCAAGTGAGAAGTCCCCATACACATATATATTTTATTTTTTTTATATAAATCATTTCGTTAAATTTATTATATGAATTTATAATTTTGTTCTCAACTTGTTCTTCTGTAGAGTGTTGAGTTTCTTAAAAAGTATGTATGTTAAATAAGTATAAAGTTTTTAAGACGGATTAATGAGATTTACGGGTCTAGGGTTGTAATCTTACACATTGACAAGTTTCATCCAATATAATTTATTTTTTTTTTCCCAAATGTCGTTGTTCTTTTAGTGGCACGTTGGAAAAATTGTGACGGAAAACCTTAAAATATTCACATTGTTCAATATCAAATTCTTTCGTATATGGTCTAATTATCATTTTATTTTTGGCATGCTTATAACACGGGATCCAGTCACAATAAAAATGGGCAATGCAATTATAAACAGTATTTAAAAAAATGTTGAGGATATATAAATAAATATGTGTAATTATTATTTTTTTATAAAGAAAAACATCAACGTCTTTTTGTCACACAGGTGCGAGGGGGAGAAAACTTAAATCTTGCCTTTATTTAAATGTTTTCCATCAAGCAAGCAATTTTAGCCAAACGAATCAAGCAAGTAATAAAGCATCTCTCAAATGCAAATAAACCAACTAATATAATCTCTTTATTCACAGAATAATCAATTAATACTTTAATTTCTATCAAATCAATCACTCAACCAGTGAAGAAAAGAAAGAATAGCTTATCAGGAATTTTAATCACGAATGAAGTAGCAAGTGACCCCTATATGTACATATATATCAATAATTCTGTACATTAAAAACCATATAGTTCGGAGAAGGGTTCTGTACTCGAATGGAAATTTATAAATTCTGCACACTGAGTGTTAATTAGTTAAAATTTAAACAAAAATCTTTGAAAATACGTAAGCAGTTTTTTTTTTTTTTTTAACTCAAATTCAACTATGAGTATAAATATTTTAATATTTTATTCATACTAAAGTCAAAATAAAAGAAAAATACTTAGCCCCGTACCTAATCTCAGCCGTCTACCTGGCTGCGCTGAGGGAACTATAATTTATCTATGTTTTTTTATTGGTATTAGAAGGGGCATCCATCATTGATAGGAGCTGGTTACAGTGAGAAAGGTTTATAATGACTTAAACATGAGTTCTTAAGTTTAAATTTACATAAATATAGAAAATGGATTTAGGATGCTCATTACGTTGTTCCTTTCTACTGGACTGCTTTTTCTATTAGGTTTCATAAAATCAATCAATTTTAGGCTAAAAGTGTATTTTTCTAAAATACTAGTACCTCTTAAACACCCTCGTTTTTTCTTAGACTACAGTTTTAACCCTGAATCGTAGTTATCTCGTAAAAAACAACTGATAAGTGCACCAATAGCTATGCTCAGAATCAATTATTCAAAGGTCTTAGTGTGCCCAATGGTCCCAAATCATAACCAATCAGAATAGGTAAAACTATAATTTATTGTGCATTAATAATATTAAACTTTTTCGTTGGCAGAAGAAATATATTAATTTTTGTTTCCTTTACGTAACAAAGCCACCTAATTCGCCATTCAATAACCACTGGCCAAAAGAAAAACCTCCAATAGGAACGAAGCACACGTTCTCACTAAAAATTTATTTATCAGGGTCATGATTCATGACAATTAAATTTCCCTCTCAATAATTTCTAATATGAAATAAAAACAATACATATCTGGACCATTCCCCCCCTCAAAAAGAAATTTTTTTTTACCCAAACAAAGTCCCCTCCGGGTGACCTTCTGTGCTCATTCAATTATATTTGTGACATATTCTTTAAACAAACTATTATAAAATTTCATTAAATATAAGGCATAGCTTGAACGTTTGAGTCATATTTTGTACATTAAAATTGCCAGTGAATTTAAAATTTTCGTGCACTTTCCCCCCAACATGTGTTTTGTCTGTGACTACATTTTTTAATAATCTGTAAGGTGATATCGCTGGCAAAATGCTGAGAAGAGAAAGCTTCGGTTGAACCATAATTGAACCCAGTTTATATATAATCTTGGAATTGGAATCATGTTTTTAATGATGGGTGATGACCTTTTTTTAAAAAAAAATAAGATTATGATTTTTTGATTAAATAACAACACAATTTATCAGCAGATTTAGATGGTTGAGATTATTTCATTCCATTTTTTGGTTAATGATTACTAACCTATACTTAACAATTAATAAATCATTTTTATCTAGTATACCATGTCTCAAATTAAAATAAATCATATGCGTGTTTCCCCGCATTGGTTATTAGTTAATACGAACGGCATTCATGGTGGCGATTTTTTTTTTTTTGGGGTCAGAAGCATTCATGGTGGGTGGTGGCGTTAGAACTCACTAGTTTTGCTCTGCGGCCTGGCCTGGAATTCACGGAATTACGACTACTTTCCATCATGAAAATGAAAATCAAATTCTTTGAATTCATGCCACTTAACTTATAAAAGAAGGGTACCAGTGGAATCACCATTCCTTCGAAACTGTTTTCCTAGGCTATGTGGAAGTCATACTTTATCAATTTTTTTTTTCAAATTACATCAACAGAAAAAAAAATCATAACTGATCAAATTTGAAATACATCTCATATGCCATCAGACATGTTTTAAAAGTAATTTTATTATACATAAAATAATTATACTAAAAAAATTTAATCCCGATTTACATTAAAATATGTTTTTTGAATAAATCAATAACCTTAGTATTTCATATGGTTCGGCAGATTAATATTATTTCATTATTATTATTATTATACCGCTTAATTTTCAAGCCAAGCGTGCTGGCGGATCTAACCCGAAACGAAAGGGCGGAATAGAGTTCGTAGGGTCCGATATCATTTCTGACCCGGATTGGCTGTGCATCTGCCTCCGGCGAGGCTGCAACCACTTGAGGTACCGATTCCTGAATGAATTGTGTCTCGAGGCGCGTCGGCGTCTAATTGGATATCCCGTTCGGATCTTTGAAATCGACAAGAGAATGGTGAGGGGATTGCTCAACAAGCTCGTATCCCGGACGATCTCCGTCGCCGGGAAATGGCAACAGCAACAACTCCGCCGCCTCAACATCCATGAGTACCAGGTCCCTCTCAATTTTCATCGTTAGTATTCACTTGCAACTTGAGAAAGAGGTTGAATTAAACTGGTTTTTGTTACACTGCCATTGTGCTTCGATATCGTTATCGTTTTGTTTTATGATCGATGGTTAGAAATCTGCATCTAGGAGTTGCATCTTGGTTAAAGACTTAGTTGCCTGTCCCACCGCTCTGATCTTGCGGCATTTTACCATTTTTTCTTTTTGTACTTTTATGCTTTCCGTGTCTTTTATTCGCACATTTCGTTGGGAATCAAGTGATAGATAATTGTGATGTTTGAAAGAAGCCCCCAGTGGACGTATCTGGCATGCTAATTTTTTTGGATCTTTTTAATACAAGTCTAAGTAATTTTTTGCCAATGTCTAATGATCCCCCTTTTTTTCCTTAACATCAGGGAGCTGCATTGATGAGCAAACATGGAGTCAATGTTCCAAGAGGTGTAGCTGTTTCCTCTGTTGAAGAAATAAAAAGGGCAATCAAGGACGTGTTTGCTGACGAAAGGGAGGTAATTCGTACCACTGATGCTTACATAAGTTACTGAACCGGAGAAAAATGGTTTTCTATTATGAAGTTGTTTCCTTATCACAATTATAAGAAATTTGAACTTCCAAACTTCCCCTCCAAAACCGAATGTATTAAACATACTTGTTAATTATTACTGAACTTCTTGAGCGATGAAGAGCAGTGTAATTTTGATTATGATGCAGTTGGTGGTTAAAAGTCAAATTTTGGCCGGTGGACGAGGTTTGGGAACATTTAAAAGTGGTCTGAAGGGAGGAGTTCACATCGTCAAGACTGAACAAGTTGAAGACCTTGCCGGTAATACGTGACTGCCATGATATGTCAATTTGAAGGTTTTCTTGTTCTCAAATGAAATGCCATTGGCATTCATTATATTTGCTTAAGATTATGTTCTGTTATTTTAGCCTTGTCTGAGTCATGGCTGAAATTTTTGTATGCTTGTCTATGCTGTGGATATAAGACGTAGTAATGTTTGGCCAGATTTTTTCATAAGATGTAGAATTCTAACTCCTTGAGCAAGTAGTGGCCAGATTGAACACACGGTCTGATAATACATAGTACTAGATGATAAAAATTTCTGAGGTCATTTTGCTTAGTGCTATTATTGTTCTGATTTGTTGTTATCGCTATCATCATTTCAGGGAAGATGCTTGGGCAGATACTAGTTACCAAACAAACTGGTCCACAGGGAAAACTTGTTAGCAAGGTTTGACACTGTTCAATCATTTAAGCTGAAGCATACCAGCTCTTTTAGCTCGCTTGCAAGTTCTAGGGAGATTGAAATTTTGTGAAGCTGTGGAGTTTGTGCTTTAGTTTTCAAAAACAGTTTGTGCCTGAATGGTTCTTCTTTAACAGTTGGATATTCATTGAACTCAAAACCATAACTTGCTCCTCATGTATATTTGTGTTCAAGCTCACACATTCAAGAGGAAATATTATACTCCCTCTGTCTTATTTTATAAACAATAACTACCATCTCTCCCTTGTTCCTAAATATAAGTAACATTTGCAAGTTGTCTTAAATTTTTGTAGTGAATTCTCTATTTTTCCCTCATTAATTACTTATTTTAATACTTAATATATTTATTATCTTATTTCCCAAACCATCATCTCTCCATCACACATTCTCTCTCTTCCATAAATCTCTTTATTATAATAATTTTCTTATTCTCTCTCTTATACTCTCTTCCCCCCATAAATAAGGGCATTTTAGAGAAAGAACTTCTAATTTCTACACATTTGTTGTTTTTAACTAATTTTTACTGACATTTTGATCTACGTGATGAGCTTTAATGTTGCTTATAAAAAAAGACGGAGGGAGTAATGTTTCTTCTGATTGATATTTCAATTTTTTTGCCCTGGGAAAAGAAAGTACTTGAAAGTATATTACTTAATAGATTATGCTAACCGGAATTCATGAAAAACTAGCCATGCAATGTGCTTGTGTTTCCTTGTCAATCTCTATAATTCGAAGAATAATTGTGGTTTCCATCCTTTTTATTGTAAATTATTAACTAATATCATTTATTCCATATATTATGCGATATAGATATATAACTATAATTATAGGGATATATTTCCTCCTGCAGATTTTATCATTTGACATCCAATTTCTAATTACTGCAGGTTTACCTGTGTGAAAAGTTGTCGCTTGTGAATGAAATGTATTTTGCTATAACACTGGATCGTAAAACTGCCGGTCCTGTAAGTGTCGAATTTCAGTTTGTTACCTTTGAGTTTGTTGTATATGCTAAGTATGACTTGTGCTATCTCTGATGCATGACTCCCCTCTCCTGCTATTGTTGTTTCATTAAATCCAATCAATCAAGGGTGATGTACTGATGTTGCTTCTTACGTTTTTTTTCCCTTTCCTTTGGGGCATTCAAGCTTATTATTGCTTGTAGAAAGGGAGGAACCAGTATTGAAGACCTGGCAGAGAAATTCCCAGACATGATTGTAAAGGTTTGTTATCTTCAACATTTTTCATGATAATATTACTGCTGAAGCGGTGCCTTTGCCTTCAATATATACCTGACGTGCTCATTCTTTTATTAGGTACCTGTTGATGTTTTTGAGGGGATTACGGATGAAGATGCTGCAAAGGTAGTTGATGGTTTGGCTCCCAAAGGGGCAGATAGAAACAAATCAATTGAGCAAGTGAAGAATTTATACAAACTTTTTTGTGAGTGTGACTGCACTCTTTTGGAAGTAAGCACATATAAATCTTATTCATGAATCGTTTGGTCATGTGATTCGTGTCTACCTTCTACATTTTAATTCTACAAAGATTCATGCATGCATAAATGAATCTTCTTGAACAGATCAATCCGCTAGCTGAGACTGCTGATAACCAGTTGGTGGCCGCTGATGCTAAGTTGAACTTTGATGATAATGCTGCATATCGTCAGAAAGAGATATTTGCTCTCCGCGATACATCCCAAGAGGATCCTCGGGAGGTTGGCCTGCATTTCCTTCCGTGTCTAATAGTTTCTAATTTTGATATTTTCGTGTATGATTATTCTTGATTGTTGTGGTTGTAATAAAACTGAAAAATTTGCAGTACAGCGATGTCAGAATTGACAATTTATATGTCATTATTTTTGCTGGGTATTCCTGACCATCCATGCCTTCCATCTGGGACAGGTGGATGCTGCGAAGGCAGATTTAAATTATATTGGATTAGATGGAGAAATTGGTTGCATGGTGAATGGAGCTGGGTTGGCGATGGCCACAATGGACATAATCAAATTGCATGGGGGTACTCCTGCTAACTTTCTCGATGTAGGTGGAAATGCCTCTGAAAGCCAGGTGATGCTCCAGAGTTAGCGTTGTTATCACCGCTCCCATTTTGGCATTAGTCTTAGCTCCACATTTATAACCAAGAAAATTGCTTCAAAAGGATGATATTTGGCCGTTGTTCGTTTAGTTGTTTCTAATTATTATATTTATATCAAGCAGGTGATTGAAGCATTTAAAATATTGACTGCTGATGACAAGGTGAAAGCAATTTTGGTGAACATTTTTGGTGGTATAATGAAGTGTGATGTTATAGCAGGTGGAATTGTAAATGCTGCGAAACAGGTTGATGGAGTCACTCCTTTCAGCACTCGGTTTTTTCCTATGGCATTTTAAATATTTGAGTTTGAAGAGGGACCCTCTTCTGTTCTAATGAACTTTTAGATGATTATGTTATCTTGTTATCTGGGAATCCGGGATCCTATGATCTCAAATGACTTCTATGAAGTCAAGATAATGCAGCTCCTGCTTGTATTTAAGTTCTTATCAGATTAAAAACTAGATTTTTGGCCTATAATGGGGAATTATTCTTTGATATCTCCATTCTTTTTGAAAGATATGGGCAAAAAAAAAAAGAGAGAAGAGGGAGATATATGGAAGCGGAAGTATTATTATTTCTCTCATTCTCTATTTCTTTTATTTAAATCCTCAATTTTCTTTAGGTTCATGTTTTTTTTTATGGATTTATTGAGATTTGATTTCTAATTCTCTACCTTTTCAAAGTTTATACTGATCTTCACCTTCACTTTGCTTATGTATCAAGGTCGCACTAAAGGTACCGGTAGTAGTACGTCTTGAAGGCACCAATGTTGACCAGGGAAAAAGAATTTTGAAGGTAAATACTTGGAATGTAGAAATTTCCCGACTAACGAATCTAGGGTGTTTCCAATGGTTATGTTTGACGATCATGAATTGTTCGGACAGGAAAGCGGCATGACGTTGATAACAGCGGAGGATTTGGATGATGCTGCTCAGAAAGCAGTAAAAGCAGCTTACAGTTAAAGGAGCCTTTTGTTCTAATTTTCACATTCAACGCAGATGGGCTGAAAATACCCATTGAAGCCCAAAGAAAAACATTTTTTATTTTTAAAATTCAAGTGTGGTTATTAACCCAGCTTTTCCAATAAATCGGTGCTTCTCACTCGCATGAGTTTGAATTGATGCTGATAATGGCAATTTGGCTTATTCGGTTTCATTCCTATCAGTACCGATCCTTCTTTTTATTTCCATGTTAATAAATCTTCAGTTAATGTACATTGCAGACTCGTTTCCCTGTTTCATGTTGGGGGAAGTCTAAATGAAGTGCGCAGATTAATTTGGACGTTTCCTAGGTGCAATTAGATATTTGTAAGCACGAACAAGTCACTAGTTTTCAGATGGGCATCGTTTCTGGGGCCTAATTCCTGATAAGTGTCAACAACCGGAGAAGGATCCTAAAATGAGGTTAAAAGGAAAGGAACAAGATAAAGCATTTATTAAAATACATGCATTATACATATGATTACAAATAAACAATTGAAATGAAATAGACAACGAACCCAGCGAATGACAGTCTTCAAGGCCTATTTATCCTTTTTGAACGACTCTGCAATGTTATTTGCAATACAATACGCGGTGGATTGGATGGTTATCATTGGATTGACGCCAATAGCGCTGGGCAAAACACTGCCATCACAGACATACAAGCCTTTTGCTTCCCAACTCTGACCGTTCTCATCTAGAGCACCTTCTTCTTCAGTAGGACCCATTCTACAGCTTCCCATCTGATGAGCAGTCGCATATATGGTCCACAGTTCACCCCTTGATCTTGGACCCCCCACCACTATGACTCTGTCTAGAAACTCCTCCACATCCTCCTCCCTCACCCCTTTACACTTCATTCTCTGTCCATCGCTCCTGAATGTTCCCACTTCTACAGCCCCTGCTCCAATCAGAACTCTCAGTGCCAGCCTCAATCCGTCTCTAAGGTTTTCTTTATCCCTCTGGTCTAGTCTGTACTTGATTCTCCCTTCCTTCAACACTTCTCCTGACCCTTTGTCTCTAGCTAGTGCAAAAATGATGGCAGTTCTTCCATACTTGACCATCCTGTCTTTCATATCTTTCCCTGAAACCCATGGAACATATGCAGAAAATGATCCAGGCGCAACTGCTGGGGTTTCCAAGATGAATCTTGGAGTGGAATCCTCAGCATACACCTTATGGATTGATGTAATGATCCCTCCTTCATGGTTGTTCCCTTGAAATTCTGTCATCTCTTCTGGGAAGTATCCCCAGGCAAATGTAACAGGATGCAGGTGGAGGTTCCTTCCAATGTTTGGATTTTGCAGCCCACTGGAAATCATTAGAGGAGGTGTCAAGAGAGATCCACATGCTGAAATTGTTACCTTCGATTCGATTTGGAGTCTCTTGGACACTTTGCCCCTCAGCGTCCTTGCACTCACCCCCAGGCATTTCTTTGTTCTTATTCCGCTCTTCCTGTCTTCCAATATGAACTTCTCAGCTTTACATCCAGTTATGATCACCGCACCATTTTGCACAGCATCAACCAACCAAGTGGAGTCTGTGCCCTTTTTGTCTCCGCTTCTACAGCCATAACAGCACGAGCCGCAATAATGATCTGCCGAAGAATTTATAGCAACTGACTCGATTTTCAAGCCAATATTCTCACCCCCTTTTCGAAGAACTTGATTCTGAAAGCTCTCTTTGGCACATTTCTCTGTTACACCAATCCTCCTCCAGACTGCTTCCATGGCAGATTGGTATGTGGAGCTTCCAAAGAGCGGAATTTTGCAGTGTTCCGACCATTCCCTGAGAACGGAATCAGGTGTTTTGATGGATGCAGACCAGTTTATAGCAGAGCCTCCTCCCACAGTTGAGCCAGCCAAGATCATCATTTTTCCGTCAAGGGTTGACAAGATCCCACCTGATTCATATAGCTCATTGAAAGATGGGCCTTCCAGGGAAGAGTAATCTTCAGGCACAAAGTAATTTCCTTTCTCCAGAACGACCACTTTCTGACCCGACCTTGCAAGAATTGCAGCCGCAACTCCTCCCCCACAACCAGAACCAACAACTACAACATCACATTTGATCTTGTACGTGTTGTTCTCTGCATTTTTACTGACTTGAAGGCCTTTTTCTGTGAGGGACTGCAAAACAGTGGTATCACTTTCCAGCATAGTCTCAACTATTCCTTTCTCAAGAGGCCTCTCCTTCAGCTTCAGCTTCTCCCTTGTGTCCACTTTGTATTGAATAGCTTCCCACGCTGCGTTATTCCCATTTCGATCTATCTGCAGCGATTGGAGAAAGACAAAAGCTTATTGCAAAAACACCATAAAGAAACCGCAAAAGAAAGGGCCAAACTACTGCGAAGGATGGAAATGGCTTTTTCTCACAATGGAGGCGCAGAGAAAGTTGGCTAAGTGAAACTATCGAGCATCTAGTTAGAGTCAACATGAGCTTGTACTTCTGCGCCTAAAACGCTCGTTAATATAATATTTTTATGAATACCTTATTGCTCAGTCATATGTCCAAAAGATCTTTCGTGAAAAGCTGTACTTTATAACCCCACACAAGTGACGTGAATCTTATACCTACACGTCATCGTTGACAATTTACTTACGAATGACATGAAGAGCAACGCTAACGAACAAAACTACAGTAAGGATGGGTTGACGGTTTTGAGAATGATGAGAAGCACTACCCTTGAGAAAAAATTATAAAAGACGACGATTTTGATGATCAAGAACACAATCCGCAGAGGGACGAGACGCTTTTCCCTGGACCAGCGCTGCAGAATCTGTTCTCTCTTGTCCAGCGATAATTCGGAGAACTTGTGAACGAATGGCCACTTCCGATCCATGGCAATTCTTCCGCAAAGCAACAACGTTCCCAGTCTAAACGACAAAATCCGCAGAACTGAGCCCACAACAAACTGAGCCTCCGGTTGAATCCTCTTGTGTAACAGCTCCGCTGCCTGTAATTCATTCAACGAAGCAAATTAGAAATTAGCGACGAATCCAGAATACAGAGACAGAGGCCATCTTTTGTCAATGTGCTAAAACGGAATCATCCTAAAAAAACAAAAAGTCGTCAAAGATTGATCTGACTGGGAGATTGACCTCATCGGGAAGAGAAGCCTGAGAACCGGAGGTTCTGTAGAAGGACTGAAGGGAAGGGCATTGAGGGGCATCGTGATGGTCATTGATAGGAGGCAGAAATGCCTCACAGAAAGCAGCCAGAACTTGCATCTGGCTTGGAGATAAGGCATGGCCATAACCTCTTTCCTCTCTCTCTCCACTCAACAGAGGGTGACTCCTACTCTCACTCATCTCTCTGCCCCTTTCTCTCTCTCCTCTGTATCTTGGTTAAGATTGAGGTAAGGCGCAAATGTGATGGAGGAAACTGGGAGGTGAGGGGTTTTATAGGCAACAGAGAGATGAGATAGCAGATGAGTAATGCGCCGTCTCATTAAGTGGTTAGGGGTTGGAGTCTGTTTTTGAGAATGACGTTAACCATCTTATACGGGGTCTCCAACGTTTAATATAAAAACTAATTCATTAATTGAGTAGATTAAAAAATTAATTAAATTAATTATCTATAATAAATAAGTATTATTTCTTTTAAAATATCCCTATTAATCAAATATATTAGTTAGAATTATTATTATTATAAAAATAATCTCTAAAAAAATGAGGGATAAAATGAATTAAAATATTATATTTAGAATCAAAATAAAATTTAAACAAATTTTTATATTAATTAGCCAAAAGTAGGTCCGAAGCCGTCACAGCTCACAAGAGACAATGCTGCTTAAGAGGATAAGCATATTTGATATTTTAAAAATTGGAAATATCAGTAAATGATTAAACACGTCATCTCGGTTGTGACCTGCAAAAAAGCATGAATCGTAATTTTAAGAGATTGGACCGTCAAAGTTTAGAAGATTGCAACCACAACTTGGACTTATAAAATTAGGGAAAATTACACTCACATCCCATGGAGCACAGTTAATATCAACAAAATTCCTGAAAATCGCGAAATGATTTTGAAGTCCCTAGGGACCTGTGTGTAATTAATTCTAATTATGAAATTATCTACTTATCCCTGTTAATTTTATTGCAACAATTCATTTACAACCTCAACAGTGGCTGTTGACAACCCGAGAAGAAGTGGTTGACAACCTCGGTAGTGCTCCTGACAACTCACTTTGTGGGATGTTAGGGGCATTGCTGAGGTTGTTAACCACTTTTTCTCGGGTTGTTAACAGCTACTGTTGAGGTTGTAAATAGGTTCAAATTAACAGGGGTAAGTAGGTAATTTCACAATTAGAATTAATTACACACAGGTCCCTAGGGACTTCAGAATCATTTCGCGATTTTCAGGGACTTTTTTGATATTAATTGTGTTCTGTGGGACCTGGTGTAATTTTCCCATAAAATTACTGGGGGGTCGTTATTTTTGTCCTGCGAGTCAAATCATGATGATGATTAATTTTAAAACACCATTATCCTGCTTATTTGATTATTCTGAAGTGTTTGTTGTTTTCCCACATGCCTTGCCAAGGAGGTAATTGTCATCTATGCACCATACATTTCTATGGTTCAAATAAACAAAGTATGACTGATAAATTAAAATAACATATATATTTATACCCATCTGAATGGCCTTAAGCTTAAACAATAAATATTTAAGACATGACTACGTGTAAATTACAATAGCATGATTACACGTGGAAATTGTAACATACAGAAATTTTGACCTGTGTATTTATGGATGCATGCAAGAAACTAGGGTTTAAAAATGAAGTTTCCGATAAAAAGTTTGAAAAAATTAAGAGACGATGTTGTGGAAGCGAGGAGTCAAGTTGAAGGTTATAGGAACTAGAACGAGACAAGGTCGAGTGAAGAATAATACCAGGGTTCAAAATTAAATATTAAATTAGGAAATTCTAAGAGTAATTTTAAAGGAAACATTTTCACAGTACACTGGAAAAAACAATTGAATCAAAATATTCTCTCTGAAAATTTCAATAAACTCTCTTAGCAGTTAATTAATACCAGTCAATTCTTAAAAAATTTTGAAATTTCACTGCATCTCCTGAACCAAAACTTTTTGTGTGAAAAGACAAAAATACCCTTATTTATTTGAGTTGAAAATCGCCGAATTTGCGTTGTAAATTCCTGAATTTTTATTGCAAGCCACAAAATTCTTGTTGTAAATTATTGAAAATTGTTCATTCACACATAAAATTTACAAAAATAAAGAATCCCTTTAATTCTTAATTTGAAAAAAAAAATCTTAATTGAATTAAAAAAAAGGAGTACCCTGAAAATTTTAAGAGATTTCTTTGCTTATGTATCATTCTATTTAATCTTTGCCTCGAAGGTGAAGGAGATTTACTGAAATTTTTCCACTCTTTCACCTGATGACATTTGTTATATGAGTTCGTCATGTGATACAAATTTGGCGATTTTCAACTCAAATAAAGTAAGGATATTTTTATCTTCTCACACAAGAAACTTTGGCCAAGTAAAATTTCAGAATTTTTTGAAGGTTGATTAATTGAGTATTAAAGGGGTTTAATAAAACTTGGCCACTTTTTTCATATGATGACATTTGTCATGTAAGTTTGTGATGTAATACAGATTTGGCGATTTTCATCTCAAATAAAATAAGGGTATTTTTATCTTCTCACACAAAAAACTTTGGTCAAAAATAAAATTTCAGAATTTTTTGAAAGTTGATTAATTGAGTATTAAAGGGGTTTAATAAAACTTGTCCACTTTTTTCATATGATGACATTAGCTATGCAACTCATAGTTTTCGTCGTGCAATTCTATATGGTGTAGGCCCAAAGAAAAACTCGTCGGATTCCACGTACGCTTTGGAATCATTCAATGTCGTTTCCTTACTGGCACAAGGGTTGGGGAATGCAGCCGTGCTCAGAATGCAATGAATCTAAAAACGTGAGGCTGTTTTAAGAAGAACGGACGAGCAACTTGGGGTGTGCTTCCAGACGCACTTTCGGAACGAAGCTAATTAACGAAGCCAGACCCTGAAAAGCGCCACCGCCCAATGAGATTCCTATGTACGATGCCTGGTTCCCGAAAAGTTTTATTTTGTTGCTTGCCCCCCAAGTGGTCTCTGTTTTCCTTGTCCATTGCTTCTGTTATTTTTGTACTCCTTTTCCAAATTTAAAAGCCTAAATTGATCAGGAAAGGTGGAGGAAAAGAGCTGAGGATATGTTAACGTGGATGATTTGGATATCTGTGCGACCAATGAATGATTTGTTTTTTTGGCTGCAACAATGAATCAAAATTGATATCCACCGAAATGGGGAAAGTGATGCTCAGACGTAGCGCCAATATTAAGACAGCATCACGCGACTCAGCATTTAACGGTGAAACCGTTGTTACTGTGCGAATGAGTGGACTTGGTTTGTTTCTATTGCGCATTACTCTTTAATGCGTCTTTACAATTTTGAACGGTGCAAATTAGCAATTTATATTTATAAAAATTATTTAATATAAAAATTATTTAACTAATTTGAATTGATTGATAAAGTCAACAAAATTATTTAATTAATATGTATGAGATATAAAGCGAATTAAAAAGGATGTGTCTCCATTGTTAGGGGAGAATGCGTGCTCAAAATGTATTGAATCTGAGGTCCAAACTTTGCTGGCCTATTATGTGGGGTCTCTAGAAACGTCTTACTGTCCCTAGAGCGATTCCTATGTACGATTCTCCCCTCTAACTCTTCTACCTCTAAAGTTTTATATTTATAAAAATTATTTAATATTTTCTCTAGTTCTTAATATAAGGGTTTTTTAAAATTTAAATTAATTAATAAAATCAAATAAATTATTTAATTATAATAAATGTGACATAATTTCTTCAAAATACTCATATAATATTAAATTATACCTTAACTTACAAGTTAAATATATTAGTTAAAAAAAAGAATAATATAAAGTGAATTAAGATATTACATTTATAATAAATTTTAATTTTCAACTAACATAAATATCAGGACCGAGGATTGCCAAGCAATAAATTCAATCCAATTCAACAGTCTCCTAATCACAGGATGTGTCCCCATTGCCGGGGAGAATACGTGCTCAAAACGTATTGAATTTGAATCTAAGGTCTAGACTTTGTCGGCATACATGTGGGGTATGTTTTTGCCTAACTAGAAGCGTGACGCTCACTATATATATATATATATATATATATATATATATATCTATTACTATATAAAAGTAGGGTATAAAGCAGGATCTGATGAGAGATTGCCAAATAGCCTCACCATGATACAGATAAATAGGTTTTATTTTTCTATTTTTGTAAAAACTGAAATTTTATGCACACCTCCCCTATCTATGCGTTTCTCACCCTATCTTGATAAAAATTGGCAGTTATCTCTCATAATGAATTTGCCACTTATGTCACATTATTTCTATTTAAATTATTTTAGTTGAGTTGTTATTTACATTTTAGAATTAAAAGTTATCTTAAAAAAATATCTTAAATTTAAAGTCAACAAGAGTTATTTATTCCAAAAATATTTATTGTTATATTCTCATTTGAATTGCATGAAATAACTTTCTTGATTCTGAAAATCATGGCAAGTATAACAACCATGATATATTTTTAAAATTTGAAATTTACATTAATTTTAGTGTTAATAAATATTTTAAATTTTAAATTAGATAATACAAAAATAATAACTTCCCAATCCTATTAACCAATTATCTTTTTATCTATACAGTTTCAACAATTTAAAAAGATATTTAATTTTTCTCAAACCTTCCTGTTTTTTTTTAATTTTTTGCTTCTTCAATAATTTTAAATAGAAAAATAAGTGTGAGCGTTATTTTATAGATGAGAAATGGCCATTTCATCATTTCTTAGTTAATAGAATGGTTTAGGATTTTAGATTTTTATAACTGAAATATCTAAAATATTTAGTTTTTAAAAAGTATTATATATATTATCATCAGTCAAATAATATTCCAACTTGAAAAACATAACTGTCTAAAATGTAACTGGCAACTTTAGAAACAATAATATTGCATCAGTGTTATTTTATCAACAACAACAACAACATTTACTTAGATATTTAAAAAATAGAGTAAGTGAAGAGCGTCCCAATGAAAACAATGAATGCCCCTTTGAGTGTGATTGGGAGGAAAATACATTTCATACTTTGAGAGACTGAGGCAGCAAAAAGAGTATAGTTACTTATCATTAACCCTCATTATTATTCTGTTTTTTTCTTTGGAAATTTACAGGTGTGGTTGTGGTGGAACATGAAGAACAACCCAGGAGGCAAGAAATTTACAAGATGGTCGTGCAACAGAATCTTTGGAACCGTTTGCCGGGTCATTTGGAAAAACAGATGTAGGAAAGCATTCAGGGAGAGTATAGATCAACCTAGGGACCTAATGGACAAGATCCTATTCCATCTCATGCCCGAAATAGCTAGTGGACTTGTACGGATAGTTGACTATCTTTGAACTATCTCAAGCTCTAAGCTTGCCTTTGTAATATTAAAAAAAAAAAAAAAGAATCAAAGTCAGAGTAGATAACGGTATTGTAAAAACCCATTTACCAACTTCTACCCCACAGGATAGCTATCAGTTTATTTGCTTCTACAATTGAACATATTAGAGATTTGAACAATACAATGAGTTTTGTGGTTTTGAATAAGAGCAAGTAGAGGTCTAAAATTTGGTAGCTTGTAGTTGTAGGTTGGAGTTGGACTTGGAGAATTTTTTGGGTCCACACAAAAACTTAGTTCATGTAGTATTCACGTGTGTACCCATTCTTACTAAAAATAAAGCCATCCTACCAATATGGTGATAACGAGTACCACAAAAAAGTAGAATAAGTTCCAAATCATTTTTAAGACATGTTTGAAAATCTAGTATTGGAGCATACTGTGCCAGAGGAAAGGGATGGGAGAGAGGCTTCTTGGTTCTGCCACCTTGCAACTCACATGCCTTGGTCTTTTGAGTTTGAAAAAAATGACTCACGGATTGCAATCATATTTATAGCCCTCGAAGAAGCAATCAAATTCACAGTGACCAGTGGAAAAAAAAAAACCATGAAAGAAGATCTCACTACCTAGAGAGGGGACCCCGCGACGTTGTAAAAGAAGGATCATTGTGCAAAAAAACATGAGATAGGACCAAAGATAACACAGAGAAAACCTAAATGGATGGTGAATTCATACCTGTACAATCTGAACTAGTTTTGATAATAACTGAATGCCGTCCAAACAAACTACATCAACACTATATAACTAAATAAACTAAATAAAATCAGAAAAAACAACAACTCTTATCATCCTCCACACTCACTATATTTTAAAGAAGAAACAAGGCCTTAGTTATCTGGTGTCCCATTATCCCCAGAGTGATCCCCATGTATGATCCTCTCCTCTGCCTCTAAGGTTTTATTTTGGGAAAATCCCAAAAAAATAATGTTGAATTTCAAAATAACAAATCAGGGATTATTACAAAAAATGTTGTTATTTACTTGTAAGTGTAGTCATTTTCTTTATAAGTGTAGTAACCAATACTGATTTGTCATTTTAAAATTTAACAGTCACTTTTTTGGAATTTTTCTTTTTATTTTCCCACCAAATGATCCTTTTCCTTGTCCCTTCCATCTGGTACTGGACGTGATACCCCTTCACTGTTAGTGTTACGGATGTTCTCAAAAGTTAAAATGCTCGCAAGTCAATTGAGTGAATCTCTAATGCATCATCACCGTTGCTTTGCTCGGCAAGCGTTTTGATGCTGAAGCCAGAAATGTTACTTCTTATAATTTATTAAAATAAAAAAGAAAAAGGAAAAGAAGAAAGATTGAATGCAAATTGAGGGTCAGTTCCTCTCCGACTGCAGCCGATAACATGGTTTGCTGCACCCATCAGTGACCAGAAAGTAAAACTAAAAAGTTTCTTTAAAGCAAGTTAGTTCTATGGAAAATCCTGCTTGAATCTTCTTCCCGCCATTTGCCAGGCGTTGAACTGTTAAATTATAGCTGCTTATTTTATAGTCACCTTCTATCCGCCTTCATTTTACACCAAGCCAATAATTAAAAAACATGATATCACATTCTTGATCAACCATTCAAACGGAATGTTGTAGGGGAGAGCAGTCCTCAGAATTTTCTAGTATTTGAAGTATATATCATGTATTAACTTATAGATTAAGTAATAGAGCATATAACAATAATGAATTCGTGTCAAATTTTGCAAAAAAGCTATCTCTGTGATAAGAACTAGTAATCCAACAATGGATTCCAACAAAAATGCTTAATTGAATACCACCAGGGAGTCCTCCATTTTCAGAGGCGTATGAATTATTCTCGTGTCCCACCCGCAGAGTCTGCCTGTTATTCGTGATAAAGGGTGGACGAAGGAACACTTGAAAGGCCGAGGAACTGCATTGATCCCAAGTTCAATGGCACGCCTAAAAGGCCTAATCAGTATCTAATGGAATTATAATTAGTTGTTACAAACCCAATACCAAAATATCATGATGAAGGCGAAGCACTGATATCAGTCATGAGAAATTTGAGTTGCCCTCGCAAGAACAATGCCTGAAAGAATTCACCAATGGCTAGCTGAGGATCAGTTCATTCTCAGTTTACTCTATGATCAGCTATTAGCTATTAATTAAATATAACAATACATAATATCTCACCATAACATGGCAGCAAACTCTTTTCTCCAACAAGGGAAAAACAGAAGTCACTGGTTTTACGATAAGGGCCTAAGGTAAGCAAATATAACCGGACATAAAGCAAACCTTAAAAAAGAAGATAATGTTGAAAAAGAGGTTAGTACCTCTTCCTGAAGCAAGGGAGGTAGGTTTTCAGTCGTTACAAGGTCTGTAACTTCCACCCGCAGCTTTTCTTCTTTAATGCCTGACCATGTATGCAAGGGCAAGGCCAGTAAAAGCACTGTTAAAACATCTGCAGTAGATGGGTGCAATCCAATGCAGCGTCCTTCATTGGAAATACACAACCTATTTGGCTCTGTTTGACAAAGAGGAACCAAAACATCAACCCCTTGTTCACTATTGCCAGTTTTAAAGGTTCCAGAAACCAATGCCACTGGATTTTCAGAATCGACATGCATCTGTTGTACATTTATTTGACTGCAGCGTTTTCCACCTGACGAACCTACCCCATCACAACCAGTCAAAAGATCCACCCCTTGGCAACAAAGACTTGCAGCAAATGCAGGTAACACGACTTTATCATCAAGGTTTGCATAAGGACTGCAACATGAAATTTCAGAATTCAACCATCTAGTTATATGTTTGAAGATTGCAGTTGCTCGAATCTGTTCCAATATCTCTGCCTGAAATTCCAAAGCTGTCGATTATTACATTTCCATGTGTTAAATTTTTCTCCAATGTATAAAGGTTTCGATATGAAAATGAAAATTTTTTATTTTTCAGTAGGAAAAAAAACCCTTTTATCCGTAAAGGAAAATAGGAAATGAACAATAGGTCAAAAACCTTGATAGCAAGCCTTCCTCTCTCTTCTTCGCTCAAGGTGAGATTTCCATCCTCTTGTCTACGAACTTCAGCAATCCATGTGATAAACCCTCTCAATTCAATAGGAGGAGACTTGAATATAACAGAAAGTAGCTTCTGAATGTCTTCTAAATCCTCTGACTTCAAAAGGAGAGGGACTTCTTCAGCTAAGTAATTAGCAACACTGTTCCAACCTTCATGTCTACAACTCTGCATATAGTCTCAATTGAATGAGGCATTTGCTCTACACTAGGATAAATGGTTTGCATTCCCCCCCCCCCCCCAAAAAAAAAAAAAAAAAAACCGGAACAAGCTATCAAAAGATTGAAGAGTCAGTAGACGAAGAATTATAAAAAATAAAATCATGAAAGAATTCTTTAAGAAATATAAAAGGTAAATGAAACACAGATAAATGATATTTAAAATATTCCATGCAATTAACATGTAGAAGGCTGAGATTTCCCATAGTGCGATATAATTACAAAAGCAAGACCTACTCATTGTTGACTTGACATGTTTTATAGCAAGTCAAATCAAATTTCCTTAACAGTTCGTATAGATTCATTAGTTTAGAAATATAGTACGCGTTCTAGAATGGTTAGACAGAGATAAATTAATGTCACAGTACCACAGTATAAAGTACTGATGTTGCTCTGTTAAATCTGGAAATAACCATGTACCTGAAAATTACACATTTCCAAATGTAAATGGAGGAAAACAACAAAATCATAACATTTTCATCACAAAAGCTAGTACGCCTTAGTGACACTGACATTACCTTATAATACAACTTTCAAATAACCGATTTGAGATCAGAATTGCTGATCAGACAGACATCCAAAACCACTTTGGCGGACAGAATACAGAAATAAATAGAAGTTGAAAGGATTTAAAGCATGCGAAGTGAGCCATAAATATAATAGATGATATGAACATTTGATTTTATGTAACTTCCGTCCCTATCGCCAACAAATTAAGTTCCACAATGCTACTACGACAAAAAGATTGGTGAAAACCGTAATGCCGCTTACAGATAGGCACTTAAATAGATGAATCAAGCTAGTACACTAATGCCTGACAACAATTAAATAGAGAACTTCCTTATTTTAATTTCTTTTTCATTATTAAGAAGACTTTGTCCATCGCTAAGAAGAATAGGCGGGAGTACATCATACATTTATGAAACAGGGATGGGATAAATGTCAAAGTGGTCTGACCTCAAATATTCATAACATGAGTCAATGGAAAGGTCACTAAGTTGACTTCAATATCAACATATGGGCGCAATCTTTACTTCCAAAATAGAGAAACGACCAGCATAGTAAATCTTGACAGAAGCATGCAAGGAGCACCATCACAATACAAACCAATAATGGATTATTATATTTCAATATGAACATCGGTACAAAAAGCAAGTTAGGATAATAGATTTTACCCCCTATAATGTCCAGTGGCTTTATCGACAGTATTCATGGCCTCCCAGAGAAGGGTAAGCGGGACCCAGTGAGGAGGATACTTGAAACGTGCAACATCCAGAATGAGGACCATATCTCTTTCCGCGTGGTAGCCTCCTAGTGGTGAAAAATGACCAGTTCCAGTCTGTTGCAAAACAATAAGGCATTTCGCATCATCTGTATAAACATTTAAGTGAAGACATATTTAGCTTGTCATTGACAACGATACCTGCTTAAACACTCCTCTGTGGTATGATACGATCACATGACAATCCTCTGAAGCACTGCATGAAATTACATTCTTGCGAAAATCATCTATCGTCGTTTCATTTGTTCTAAATGCTTCAACTTTAGCTCCATTGCATTGAGCCAAACACGCAACTTTTCCAAATGTAATGCCTTTCTCTTTAATCTTATCCAAAGGCTCACAACAATCCAACATGGAATCGTCAAACCACCTCCAAGGGCCTGTTAAGAAGCAATATAATAGCACTTAAGTTGAGACATAATTGGTATGGGGCTACGGAGCAAACGTGCCAACTAATTTAGTGACTTCAGTCTAACAAAGTCTCTGCGCAGCCAGCATGGTCAAAAGAACATCAGATAAAGGCCTGTCGCCTGAAGGATCTGCGAGAGGTTCAAGATACAAGGAAATGTGAACTCCATTCAAGTATCCCAATGATTCATTGAAGCTTCACGAGACTAAAACAGAGAAGTGAGAAGTGCACTTAGAAATTAAGAGAGGAAAACCACGGTTGCTATCTGACAACGGGGCGACTTGTAAAGAAATTAATAGATCTTAATACATTATGTCCTTGAAAATTAAAGACGCAACGGACATTGATACGTACGATAAAGCAACGCAACGCAAGCTCGCGGCAATCTCAAACCCTGACACAATTCCTTTTGTGGCAAGAAAAAGAGGGTACCCGTGTCGTGGTGGTATCCAATGAGTACGTAATATGAACGTGAAGATTCTCCAAAGGATTAGAAGCTCTTTACAATACATTACCATACAAAGTAGATGTCGCATTTGATTATCCTTTCATAACTCAACGTAATCTAGAAATCCTGATTCGAAAAGAAAAAGAAAGCACTGAAAGACACACCTTTCCATTTTCTACCAGGGTCAATAGCAAGTGCATTAAGGACGACTGCAAGTGTGGCCAGTCCACAGTACGCAGGTTCAGATTGCGTTTGATAGTATGAAATTAATTTGAAGAAGCCTTCCATGGTTCCTTGTGCGAGAGCTTCCACAAAAATTTTCTGCACAACCTCACGATCCTTAATCATACAAAATCATTTGAAGAATGGATCTAAATTGCCAAAATTAGGGATTTGATGCTTTTTCTTCTGAATTTTGTAGCGATGTACCTTTCCTTCGGGAGAAGCAAACTCGATTGCGGGGGGAGAAGGGAGGGCTCTTCGGTAGAGACTTGGAGTTGCCATCGTGAATCTTGAGACGACACTGAAAGTAATTTCGGCCTGTTCAGTCTTGCTTCGTTTTTAATCCCGTCGACAATTTATTTGAATTTCGACGTGGGGCGCGGTCCCGTTTTGCGTGCATAAGAAGCTGCTATTTGACTTCTGAAACACCGTCAACGTTTATGTTAGGGAAAACAGTGGGAGGGAGAGAGTCAACACTAGCATCCCATATGCAGGCACCTTCTTCTCTATAATTTTATTTCTCGCCTCTTCTTTTGATATTTAATTTAATTATAAATACAAGATTCTGATTTATTTTATCTCTCATATTTATTTATTTTTTTAGAGTAACTCTTATAGTAGTTTTATGTGTTAAATGTTTTTTGAAGTAACTGGAGTTACATTTATTTTTCCATTTCAATTCAAGAGTTCTTGTATGTTTCCACGCTCTGGGAAACCTCAAAAAATGAATAAATTTCTTTTCTTAGGAACACATACATCAAGTGATAGTTTTAGCTAATAAACATTATTAGTAAGGATATTCTAAAAAAGATAACACCTATTTATTATAAATAACAAACTTAATAAACTTTCTTAATTTACTTAAATTAGTCAATTAGCTTTTATATTAAAGATCATATGTAGTATTTAGTTATACTCTTGTATTACTTTTTTCTATAATTAATTAATGCATTTTAATTGTTTTCTATTAAAAAAAAAGAATGGAGACCGATAGAATAAATTGTTACTATTTAAATTCTTTAAAAAATATAATTATAATTATTTTTCAATAAAAATAAAAATTATAATTAAAAATATTGATAATATTTTAAAAATTATAACTTTTCTGTCAATGTTATAAAATAAAACAATTGAAGAATGAGTTATTACAAGTATTTTAACTTTTAAAGTCCTTGTTAATAATTTATAACCTTTTTAATGCCATTTTTTTATTATATATTGTTTTGAAATGTCTAATTCGGCCTTGTCTAGTTATCATATCAAATTCTTTTTGAGAGAATTACAATAAAATTCTGAGGAAAAAAATTACAAAATAAATCTAAAAAATTGTCATTCTTTATTTTAAAACTTGTCACTATACCCTACTCAAGTTGTTATTAGGATTTTTTAGTAATTATTTTTCTTCTTGAAACTAATTCTCCCATTCTTTTTTGACTTCTCTTGGGATCGAATAAAATCATACAAAGAGTCAATTCATTCACTACGTTTTGATTGTCGTCTTTGCTAGACAGAATTTATTTGTTGATTTTTACGACAATATCATAGCAAATAACCCACAAACTATTTGTCTATACAGATAGAAAATAGTAACAGAGAAAAACTTTATGAAAATTGAAGAATCCTTGTTTCCCTAATCATTTGCGTAGAGAATAAATGTGAAAGGTCATAATAGATAGCTTTGCGGAACATGATTTACGAAGTAAGAAAAATCCATGCCACCACGTCATTAAGAAGGATAAAAAATGCAAGCCGCCAGTGTATTACCAAAATATGAAACCACTTTCAATTGTAACCATGCTATTAAAATAAGTTTAAATAGTATTCAAACACGCACTGTTGAATAAATGAGACATTCAAAAAATACAAGTGAATGTGAAAACTTGCCATAAATTTTTTGGACCAACAGGCTTACTTATCTCCAATAGACAGTAGTCACGTCAAGTGACTTTATAATACCGGACAACTTAATAGGGTGATGAAGTGAG
>NW_021632946.1:0-60586 GCF_004799145.2 Neltuma alba
GCTAGCTCTAAGACGTAGACGATGCCTTCTGGTGGACGAGGGAAGTGATCCTGGGACGATCAGTCTGTGGATAAAAGGAAAGATCCATGGATGATTGATTCAGCAAAGCGATCCTTCTACGTAATTAGGGATGTTTTTTTCCACACTTTCGTTCATCGAGATTAATCGTTCTTTGATCTGCACTTAGCACAGAGAAGTCATTGTAAGCAATCGCAGCCACTTCACCTGCAACCAATTAACCAACCATTTCTTTTTTATTATTATTTGCGTCCATAAAAACACACACACACACACACCACAATGAGATACTTGCCCTGGTTGGTGCAGGTCCTAAAGCAATTCTGGCTCTGGTGATGATCCCAAATTGGCCTAACCTCCAAGAACAGCGTAGAAAAGGTCTGAGTTAATCTCACGAGAACATGTTTACTTCTTCTCCTTTTCCCTGCAAAATCCCCCAGGGTGTCAAATTCTTTTATTTTAAGTCTCATTTTGAAGAGTGACATGGGTTTAGAAGAAGAAGATAATATATATAAGTATTAAAGTACTAATCAAACAATATTAAAGAAGGACTACCGATCACGTCGAATAATTGAAAGAAACAAACATATATACCAAGGACATGTGTCTCAATAATTGTAATATGCCATAAGGTTAAGGAACGGCACTAATATAATAAAAATGAGTTTAAGTAACCTTACAACACAACCAAATGGCAATGCAAGAGCCTTCCTCAACCCATACAAGGGTTGACTTGATGTTTAAAAATTCTTCTACATATATGAATAATTAATTCAACTCCTCTATTAGTGAGCAACATAATACTACTATATTATCTTAAAATATTCTTGACCTCTGTAAAGAGATTATTGGTCAATAGGTGTGTGTGTGTGTGTGTGTGTATCAAGGGAAAATGCACACTTTGATCGCCCTCTTCGTATATTGAATAATGCCAACTAGACAATTGATGATGTGGCTGTTTTTTAAGGTAGAATCAATTAATACTAATTGCTGTCGCAATCTAGTGATGATGTATCTTCATTCAATCATTTAATTTACATGTAATCTGGATTAATATCCGGTGAAGTCACGTGACAATTACATATATATGTTTTATTTATTTTGGGTTTATGTAATGCTTTCTTTTATAATGTTTTTCCCAAGCCGACCAAGCATATTGGTCGGCTTCTATGGTCTAAAACAATAAAACCCACCGTATAAGTCTACCCTTTTTGTATTATTGGTCGTATGGTCTCAGCCAAATGTAGTCCCCATCATTCCCACACAACCAAAAGAAGTGGGGAAAAAAAAACAAAGTGATTGATTAATCTAATTTTGTTATTAAAAAAAGAATATATAATTTCATTGAAAAACTAAACATAATTCTGACAAGGATATGTTTTGTTAACGTGCGTAATTTTTTAAGAAAAATAATTAAAGTCAAAGGAATTATTTAATATTTTCACAATTTCAAGGGTCGAAGGAACTTATTAAACTTATAATTTTATATGACAATGAAAGAAATTTAAGGGTGATACATATATATACCTTAAGAAAAATATATGAAGAAAACACACACTTTGTTTCTAAAAGAAAATTAACGTTTTAGAAAATTTAGTCATTGATAGTTAATGCTTTATATGAAATAGAAATAATGATGTATAAATTAGTGAACACCGGAACAGGGGTGAAAAAAGATGCAAAAATATTGAGAATGGTCAAAAAAATTAGAAGAAACATTAATTTTAATGAAATACATAAACTAGCACAGGCTATAATTGATCAAATATATGTGACTGACTGATTTATTGCTTGCCCTATCTAGAAATAACGTCTCTTATTTCTTTTCACATGAATTCCCGACTTTAAAAATCTGTTACGTGCAAACAGAAGGCGTGGCCAATAAAGTTTAATTAATTACGCAAATAGCGAGCGTAATCAAATAAAATTAATAGCTGGTTAATTATCAGAAATCTATATATTGTATGCAACTAAATCAATGACAAAATCTCTGCTGTCGAACAAAATTTGTAAGACTCTTGCTTTAGCTGTCCTTTTCTTTGTTGTTTTTCCTTAAACTAAGACTTGTTAAAAAAAAATTACATATGCAAAATTCTGAATGTTGTCATAAATAATCTTCCTGAATATGAAATTTCAACTAAAATTGACAATCAATTATCGCTTTCTCAATTATATTGAAAAGCCCTCACAAAACTATAGTATAGTATTTAATAATTGAGAATTTAAAGTTTTTATTTAATTTAATCCAAAACATATAGCAGAAAGGGTTCTGTCAGGTAGACTCCTCCTGATGATAACTTTTTCATGCTTCTCAATATAATAAATATCCTTTGTCTAAAAAATTAACCTTTAAAACATTCTTTGCTTTGATATTCCCCAACTAAAACATCTAAATTGTAGAGTATAAGTACTCCTAGGTGATTTTGAAACTTTAAAAGTACTAAAACCCTCCAGAAGAAGGGAGAGAAAAAAAATCACAGTAGTGAATAGTGATTCATACCTGTAACAACATCCAGTTCGTAAACATTTTGAATCTGAGGACCAAATCGAAAGGTTTGGCCGCTAATCCCAGCATTAGAAAGGGTACCGCCGACCGTCAAATACAAGTAATCTGTCCAAGAACGAGGTGACAATCCACGTTTCATGGTCTCATGCAGGACATCGATCCACCTCTGTCCACCACCCACGTCCACGTAATCCCCCGGCGCCGCCGTCTTCTCCGTCACAAATATCCCCCCGGACGACGACGACCCACCATTATTATTTCTGAAACAGCTCATGTTCACCACAACCCCACCAAAAGCCATGGACTGTCCGTTCACCGAGTGAGCCTCCCCTCTGGCGGCAACACTGAACGGAATGTCTAACGAGTTTGAGAACTTTATGAGCACCGATATGTCACTTGTGGACGCCGGGTTCATGATCGCCACCGGATGCTTATGAATTATGTGCCCAAAATCTGTGGAGCCTTCCGACAGAGACTGAGGATCACGAGCAAGCCTTATCGCTACCTCTGTTGGTGCCTGCAACACCGACAATGTCCCAGATTGTCCCTCGGACACTACTAGGATGCTGCTTGTTATTAGCCATAACAACATGAGCAAAGGCTTCGCCATTTGATTCACAGGCAAGTTTTAATCTTTTGGTTGATCGCTATATATATATGTATATATGTATGTATGGTTTTGAGGGAGAGATAGAGAGAGAGTTAGGTTTCAATGGGGCGAAGTGTGCGTGGTGTGGTGTTGTGTATATATAGGAAGAGATGGAGAAGATTGGGGGAGTGCAGCGACGTCGTGTCGTGGGGGAGGTTTTTTTGTTTTCTGTGGGCTTTGATTTGCTATGATTCACGCCTTGAATTGTGAGTGTTCCTTTTGCAGATGCACGCATACACATACATACATACATATTGAACAATAAAACCAAGATTTTCTTTTTGTTTCTTTTTTTTTTTGTCCAAGATAAAAGGCCATATCTTTCTGGATGATCATTCTAAGGGGATGTTTAGATGAAAACCAAACCATGATTTCAAAAGTAATTTTACGGTTTGCGAAGTAAATATATGGAGAAGTTTGTCTCGTTTTGCAGAAAAGTGCTTCTAAAAAGCACTTTTAAGCATTCCCAAACACCCCCTAAGTAGTTACTCAGTGGACGGAAATAAAGAATTATGGTCAAACTTTTTGATGATTTCATTTTAAATTAACTGCTGACTCGCTCAATTATATTATTATATTATATGTGATATAATTTGTCAAAGTCAACAATTATTTTATTTTGAATATATATATTGAGATTTTCTGGCCATCGAAGTTTCTTGTTTTTTTTCCCACAACATTCTCACCCCGGAAAAAACAATTCTTATAAGGGGCCGTATTTCTCTAGAATTCTACCTAAATAATAATAATAATTACCATCTATCAATTTTCAATCAATTCGTATATTTGCTCGGATTAAGTTTCTGCGATTTTTCTTGACCAAGATGATCGATTGTGTCAAGTATTTCAAACGAATCCGCAGACAAAAGACACAAGATTTTTCTTCCTCTGGTGAAGAAGACTCACGAATATTAATTAATATAGAGTCTATTTACGGACCGTGTTAGGGAGTTTGCAATCATCCTGACTGATATTTAATTCCAAATACGGTAATTTCTAATTTATCAAATATTGTAATTGATCATAAGCAGCCTAGTTTATTATAGAGCGGAATAAAAAAGAGAGAGAGAGAGAGAGAAAACCAAACCGCAGCCTTCTTAATGTTTACAATAATACCTTACCATTTAAATATCATATGCATCAAACATTAAAGTTGATTATCATATACTATCCAAAACGCATGTTCTATAATAATGATAAAATTATTTCAAAATATGAAACTAACATTTTTCTAAATGATTATTTAAAAAATCAATCATTTAGTCCTTGTCTATAATTTTGATTTTATTACGAATCAGTTAAATTTAACTCGAATAAACTTACTCTATTAATTAAGTTTTAGTTAGTTAATTTTTTAGTCGCCATGCTTTGTAACTGGATTACAATTAGTTATTGAATGACTAAATGATTTTCTCAAAGTATAAAAATCAATAGATTGAATGGCTGGAATTCGAGAGGTTGAGTGTGAGTAGAACTTCAAGATGAAATTATAATTACTAAAATATATATATAATGAAATTATAAGGATCAACAAGCGGTACTTCCTGATACTGTATTTGAAGCAGTTGTTCGAGTTCCTTATGATATGCAAGTGAAACAAGTTCTTGCTAATGGTAAAAAGGGGGCTTTGAATGTCGGGTCTATGTAAATAATTACCATAATTATGCCGAGAACTCCACTATTTATATATATAGAACCATTTGTTCTCAAGAATATAATGTCATTACTGAAAACAAAACCTTCCTTTTCATCCAAGAATTACATAAAATTCCTTATGAGTGAATATTATTTATATGTATATTTATATAGTGAGAAACAAGGAGTATATTCCGTTGATAGTGGACATAAAGTTTGCTGCACCCACGAAAATCACTTAATTTTTTTTTTTTGGTTGAGTATGGGGTATCTACTGCTGATAGTAGTGAGTAATCCCCTTACACCGTAGACTTTTCGAATGGGTTTTAGTGCTAGCCACAAAATTCTTTCCACACACAAGGCTAAAGATCAAACCCTAGATGCTTAAGAAACCCAGCCAAGTGCTTAGCCCTATGGTTTGCTAATCACTTACTTCAATAATGGAAATTTCTACTACTCACTATCAAATTGAGTTGGTCAAATTTCATATATCTAGCTAGGCAGTGGTTTTCTTGGGGGGCCCCGGTTTTTAATTTGTGTTTATTTTGAGTGAATTCTCCAACCATCGTCACGATAAGTTATTTGTAACAACTGTTCATGGGAGACTAATTAATTGGAGTACATAATGCTCCATTTAGATTTATGATATTGACTTGCAATTCGCATCATGCTACATTTTGAAGTAACTTTGAGGAATGGCTTTCTCTCTTCTCTAACTCTCTAACATGGAGCCGACCTTTCTTCTTTACACTTCATCACGTATACTTAGGTAAACGTGTGTTTACATATTATATTCACTGAACTTGTGTGCACTAATCAATTATCCTTCTCAGCATCCACAATAAAATATGTCAGAACTCCACCATAGTGTCCATGAATTATCAGTTGAGCTGATATTATTATTAATTATTATATATTTTATATCGATTAATATTGTATATTGACGAGACATAACTGAAAATAATAAACGGGTTCAAACAAACTCTGGGCATAATTACAAATTAATTGGATGCAACGGAATCAGAGAGCTAGAGTTTAAGAACAAAAGGATGAGAATTTCAAAAGGAAAAAAAAAAATAGACTCTTACATATATAGTTTTACACTTAATTTATTTTCAAAAACATGTGCAATTTTTTTTTTTACTTCTGGGGTTTTTTAATAAAAACCTATTGATAAAGTCGCTGACCTAGAACTTGTCATGTGTGTGTGTGTGTGTGTGTGTGTGTGTGTGTGTGTGTAAAATCCGCCCATCACATTAGGATCGTTCTCCTCATCATCTTTTCTTATCAATATTTTCTTTTTAGAATTTGAAGTGCTGTAGATCAGAGATTTGATTAATTTGGTTTATGGTAGATAAATAGCCCTATGCAAGCATTCTTGAGTAGCTGCTCTAGGAATTCATGATTAAGTCCCAAAAATGTTTAAGCTTGAAATTATTATGAGATTTGCGTTCCTTTTTTTTTTTTGGGCTGTCATTATTTCCACCATGTCTCATCGAATACATATCATATACAATCCAATCTGTAATTTACATTTATAATTAAAAGATCCGATTTTACAGTACAATTTGTCTCAAAAATGGGAGCAAATGGAGCATTATGATGAAGAAATTAAATGATTAAAGCCGAAGATTTGAGGAGGTGATATTGTTACTTTGTTTAATCACAATTTGAAGCATCCCTTCCGGAGCATACTTGTCTTAAAATCTCTTAAGCAATATTACTGACCGACATTTTGAGATTTATTATTTGTTTATTACAGTATAATTAAGTTGCACTTGTTCCAAGAAAAATACTACTTTGAGGAAGTACGCCAGTGCGTACTATACCATATATAAGGGATTATGTTGAACATATTATCTGGGATTTAATATAAATGTATCCATAAACTTCACATTGGGACAATCTCGATATTGAAAAATTGAACCTTTGACCTACCATTTTTATACATTTTTTTAATTTAGCCCATATCATCATTTAATTTCTTAAGCCCTAAACCTTAATTTATGATCATAATTTTCGGTAAAGTCAATCATCAGTTTTTCTGGGAATAATTAATTTATGTCAACATACAGGATCCCTGAATCCTGATCCTAAGATCATTGCTAATGATATTAATTAATTAAGGAGCATTTACCTTGATTATTATGTATTTAATTTAATTTAATTATTATGATGGGAGACATGCAGAGCTCGAATTGACAGAGTTTGAGATAAGAGGGATGTGCAATGAATATATAGAAAGGTCAACCTCATCTTTATGCATTATAACCAAACGAATCCATTTAGAATTACGTTTTATGACTAATTCATTCCAAACTAATCGTACTGAAAAAAAGGAACCTTAACAAAATGGTTGAAATCATTAAAGGTCAAAATTTTTGATCGAGACGTTCTAACGTCCAACAAAAACACGAATGCAGCACAACCATATAAACATGTTGCTTGTAGATTGAAGATTAATGAGTCATCGTATCATCAATTGAAATACATCATAAACCTTAATTAAATAGTTTATTATCTTTATTAATATGAGAATTATTTAACTAATTTGAGTAAATTAAGAAAGTCAAATAAATTAATTAATAATAACAGATGTAACATGATCTCTTTAAAATGCTTTTGTATAACACATTAGATTATGTTTTACAAGTTATATAATTTAGCTTGAGGGAAAATGATAAAAATGAAAGATAAAATGAATATAAATCTTATATTTAGGATTAAATTCAACCATCAATTGGTTTTTATGTTAGGGATTAGAACGAGCATTAACAATTGAATACTATTCTTTTTCATTTTAGGAGTGAATTATCGTCATCTTGTTTATAAAATTAAGTAATTTCACTCTTATAATGTAACTAAATACGTATGGCTTGCTAGTGAAAGACCTACAAGATTTATTAAACTAGTATTTATCAGCAGAGCTTCCAGCAGATAGAGCAAATTTATCAGCATAGCTGTAATGTTTTGTGTATATAGTGGATCCTTAATAAATAAAAAAGAAAACAAAGAAACAGCTGGATCCCGTATATATTATATAAAAAAATAGATAGTAAAATAGTAAAATATATCACGCATCATATAATTCTATTTTCCCGAATGAATCTACTATTCATTTTATTCTGGACTTGGAAACTGAAAATTTTGCTTACGGCATCTGAATAAAGAGCACACGATTGATATCTTATGATGAACAAATAATGCTAGAGGTTATGCATTTCACTTGTTATTTTTTTTCTTTTTTAGCATAAGTTAGAGTATCTCCTTAAGTAGTTTTGGGCTTAAGTCATTCTCTATCGGATTGAGAGTGTTAAAATTAAAGTCCTCCTAACAAATATGTTTTTTGAGATTTAAACTTATATTATTTTTTTTATAAAAATGAGGCCGTTTATCATTTCAACTACCAGTTTGGTTTGCACTTGTTATACTTGACATTGATATGTTTATCTAAATTCTAACGATCTAAATTTCTTTTGGGTCTCAAGATCAAAAGGATACATTAGTTGGCCCAAAAAGGATAAATTTGTCTTGGGCCCAATTCTGAACTTGTTTGAATCGTAGCCCATATACTTATAACCCGTGCTTGGATCGTAAAGAAACAGGCTCCTTCTTCTCCTCTGTCCAGATTCTCTTTTTTTCTTTTAATAAAAAGAATTTGCCAAAATTTTCTTTTAATGTTGATACTGAAGTCATGCCTCACTTTAAGATCACGTGTATTTTTCTTCACAAGGAATAGATACACTTCTGGTTCTTAATATACAATCTTGAGAGTTAGTATTGGTTCTATATTTAATATCTATTTTAAATGTTTCTCAATTTTTTCAAATTAATCTTATTGAAATTTTGTCAATAATAATTAAATAGAAGAGGAAAAGAAGAAATTAAAGAAGATAATAAGGATATTTAAAAAAAATTATACTCCTCCGATCCTTAATATAAGACCCATTTAACTAATTTAATTAGATTAAGGAAGTTAGGTAAGTTAGTTAATTATAAGAAACATGATATGTTATTCCTAAAATACCATAATCATCTTTCTTAATACCCTCTCTCCCTCTTCTACTTGATTATGGTTAAGGGAGTATTTATAGGGGTAATTTAGAGAAAATTGATAAATATGAGAAATGGTTCTTATATTTAGGACCAAAACCAACTCAACAATTGGATTCTATATTAAGGACCAGAGGAGTATTAACTAATTTAACTAACATCATTAATCTAATCAAATATAAGAGGAAGACCTATTTCACATGTACATCAATTTTTTTTTTTTAAATTAACTCTATTGTTATTCCTTCAATAATAATCTAATAAAAGAAGAAGAGAGAGAGTTAAAAAAGGTGATTAGGATACTTTAAAAAAATTATATTAACTAATTTAACTAACATCATTAATTTACTCAAATTAATTAATTATATTTTACATTAAGCATGGATGAGTATTTTTCTTTGTCCTTGTGTAATACTATTCCATCTATCTTAAATATAAGATTCATTTTACAGTATAAATACAATATTCACACTACAAAGGGTACAAGGTAGATTTTAGGGAAAATGACAATAAAATACCACCTGAATTTCAAAAAGACAAATAAGGCACCTGAATAAGCAAAATGACATATAGGGGACTGGGTACCAATCTGGAATTCAGATTTTTGGCCAAAAGACCAAAATGCCCTGTCTGAAAGTGAGAGGAAGGAGAGAGGAAGACACTGATGAAATACGGGAAGGAGAGAGGAGGAAGACGCTGATGAAATCGGGAAGGAGAGAGGAGGAAGACGCTGATTTTCGATGGGTTCCCACAGCTTAAAATGTTATTGCCTAGCATTTCTCTAAAAAATTTTGGTTCTGTCTCTGTTCTTCGCATAAAACCATTTTCAGAGAATGTGAAGCTGTGGGAAAGATGAACCTGTGGGAAAGATGAAGCGAAAATCAGAAAACAATGGCAAGCAATTACGTAACGTAACTGCTGTCATATGCCTGCTAGTTTTTAGTAAATCCCACTACGTGAATGGTAAATTTCACTATACATGTAGTTAATTATGAAAGTTAATAGTTCAATGTTTATTGTAACGTACTTCAAATGCACGTTCACTGAATGATTTATTTATGCTTATAAGTTGCCTTTCCGGTGAAAACAGGTTTACAAAACCCATTGAAGAAGTAGTCAGTTTCACTATAAAAGTTGTAAATCCCAGTATATGTTTTGTAAAATTCAACATGAAATTTTATTGGTTTTTACAAACAAGTTGTTTATCTCCTGAAAACATGTTGCAAAACCCATTAACAAAGTAGTCACTTTCACTACAAAAGTTGTAAATCACAATATGTATTTTGTAAAATTCATAATTAATTACATGTATAGTGAAATTTACAACCACTATAGTGAAAATGACCACTTCTTAAATGGCTTTTGCAACCAGTTTTCAGGGGATGAGCAACTTGTTTCTAAAAACCAATAAAATTCCAGACTGAATTTTACAAAACACACAATGATATTTACAACTTTTATAGTGAAAATGACCACTTTTTAAATGGCTTTTGCAACCAGTTTTCAGGGGATGGGTAACTTGTTTATAAAAACCAATAAAATTCCATACTGAATTTTACAAAACATAGAGTGATATTTACAACTTTTGTAGTGAAAATTACCACTTCTTAAATGAGTTTTGCAACCTCTTTTCAGGGGATGAGCAACTTGTTTCTAAAAATCAATAAAATTTCGCGCTGAATTTTACAAAACACACAGTGATATTTACAACTTTTATAGTGAAAATGACCACTTCTTAAATGGCTTTTGCAACCAGTTTTCAAGGGATGGGCAACTTGTTTGTAAAAACCAATAAAATTTCACGTTGAATTTTACAAAACATATACTGGGATTTACAACTTTTATAGTGAAAGTGACTACTTCTTCAATGGGTTTTGTAAACCTGTTTTCACCGGAAAGGCAACTTATAAGCATAAATAAATCATTCAGTGAACGTGCATTTGAAGTACGTCACAATAAACATTGAATTATTAACTTTCATAATTAACTACATGTATAGTGAAATTTACCATTCACGTAGTGGGATTTACCAAAAACCAGCAGGCATATGACAGCAGTTATGTTACGTAATTGCTTGCCATTGTTTTCTGATTTCCGCTTCGATTCACTCCCTCTCGCACTACAAATCCTCTTTCCCAAAACCAAAATCAACAATATCTACAGAATGGTGATGCGAAGGAGTAAGATAATAGCATTTTCAACATTCTTCTTTCCTTCTTCCCGCATTTCATCAGCGTTGGTCTTCCTCTCTCCTTTCTCTCACTGCGTTGGTCTTCCTCTCTCCTTTCTCTCACTTTCAGCGTCTGTCTTCCCGCATTTCATCAGGGCATTTTGGTCTTTTGGTCGAAAATATGAATTCCAGATTGGTACCCAGTGCCCTATTTGTCATTTTGCTTATTCAGGTGCCTTATTTGTCTTTTTGAAATTCAAGTGGTATTTTATTGTCATTTTTCCTAGATTTTATGTCCAAGACCAAGAAGTACTATTTTTTAATTCTAAAAAATTTAGAATGATTTCTAATTTTCTATGTTCATGGGCGGGTGAAGCACTCGGCGAAACGACGTCGTTATTATCCACATTAATGGCAGCGCGCAGCCAGCGAGCCAGGCGTCCGATATGATATGCCGACATGAGACTGATGATCGGCGAAGGATTCTGAGAGACTGAAAAGAAGGGAACACAGAGCCAAGAACATTTTGTTGAGGAGTTGCGTTTTCTAAGCGCGCCGTTTCCATCTTCGTTCTCTCGATCGCTCAGTGAGACAGAGTGACAAGGAACCGTTTTCTGCTGTGCGATGGCGGAGAAACCTCAACCGGTTCGGGTGTTATATTGCCCCGTCTGCAGTTTGCCCGCCGAGTACTGCGAATTCGGACCCGATTTCGAGAAATGCAAACCCTGGTTGATCCAGAACGCCCCTCAATTATACCCTGATCTCCTCAAAGGTCTCTTTCATTCTTCGATTCTAGTTTCTTCTCGCTACTTCCCTGTTTCGTATGTATTTTAGTCCCTTTACTATCATGATTTGAAATTGGATTATGTTGTGCGCAGAGGCGAGCACTGATAAACTTGCCGAGCAATTGCAAAATAGCGGAATATCGTCAGGGGCTAGGGATGGAGGTGCTACCTCAGGTCGGCTTTCTCTGTGTTTTGTCTTGCTTTTATCTCTCTCTCTCTCTCTGTTTTTTTTTTTTGGGGCCCCGTTTTCAATATGGTCACTCAAACTACTAGTAAAGTGATGGTTGAAGCTACACTTCTAAATCTTTTCTCCTCCATAACTTTTGGGGGGTGGGGGGTTGTTCAATTGTTACTCCTATTCCGGGTCAGTCGTATGAGCCATTAATGTCATCCGTTATTAAACTTTTAGACTTTGAGATGCAGTATTTCTCCTTGTTAGTCGTTCTCTCTTAAATAAGCAAAGACAAGTACTTTGCTTTTTCTTGCATTCGGAGTAAAGTTCATTTGATAACTCACCTAGGACAAAATTATAACCTTTGTCCCTTGCAATGAAGCCTGATTACATATCTGAGTGTATATGGTTCGTCTAGTTGAATTTTTGTCCATTAATATTTCTTTTATCTTGTAAGCTGTGATATTTCCATTAGTTTGGTTCAGGCTGCTTCCTGCGTATTAGTATGTTTTTTCCACTAATAATGTAAAAGAATGATCTCCCCATAGTCGTGTTTTTCTACTGCTTCCATCATACATTTATTCAGTTGAGTTAGACATTAATCGGTAAGTTAATTCTGTAATAATGTGAAATGGTGTTTTTCTACTGCTTGCATATTGGTTATGACGATAGCATTTCAAATACTCCCTCACAGTATCTTTTTGATGTTTTAGCTCCTAAGCAGGAAGAAGTCAAGCGTCTTCCTGGTGGTAAGATCAAGAAAAAGGTATTCCATGGTATTCCTTCACGTTATCTAATTAGATATGGCCGGCCTTTGACACGAAGTAATGATTCCATTCATTTCATGAGAGTGGCACTCGTTTTCAGGAGAAGCAGGAGGTTGTCATTGAGAAGGTTATTCGCAATAAACGAAAATGCATTACCACTGTGAAAGGCCTTGACCTTTTTGGTGAGATATATGTTGCCCTGATTTTTTTTGGGTCGTAAACTTGTATTATTGATACATTCTTATCATTACCTCTTCGCTTTTATTGCATTTCAGGTGTCAAGCTCAGTGAAGCATCAAAGAAACTTGGGAAAAAGTTTGCTACTGGAGCATCTGTTGTCAAGGTTCGTTAGCGCTGAGTTAGTAGATGTTTAATTACTTGTTTAGCGTTTGTCTTTGATGTCTTACAATATCTGGCATTGATTGTTTTCAGGGACCGACGGAGAAAGAGCAAATTGATGTTCAAGGAGATATATCTTATGACATTGTGGAGTTCATTACGGAGACATGGGCTGATGTAAGACACTTTGATTCTTAGTTTTATGATTATATTATAAGTCAACTGAATACGCATTTCCTTCAATCAGTGAAAGAGAAAATGAAACGGAAGATGCTCTCACATCTTAGTAAGATTATATCTGTTGTTAATTTCACATATTTATTTGTATATGAAACACGAGTGGCTGTAATGATTTGAGCACAGAAATTAACAGCAAGGACAATGCTTTGTTGAAAGTGTTAATCTGTGAAAATTCACATTATATTGTGTAGTCGGCCCCAACAAGAGCAACGTTAGTTGACCTATACTCATATAGTGCGTTTAGCATAGTTTTTGTTTTGGTAACCCACGACATGGCTCTTCAATGTGGTGACTAACTCCGTCCTGTGTCAGCTAGAAAACTAGCAGCTATGGTCGGAAGCTAGCAGTATTGACTTGTTCTGTTTATACTGGATTCAGCCAATCTAAATTGGAAATATAAATTGCACAAGACATTTTTTGCCTGGATTATTAATACTGTTTTTTCTTCGCAGCGTGGGCTCTTTCCTGTTGTTTTGTTATGTTTGATCCACTAATAATGTAAAAGAATGATCCACCCATGGTCGTGTTTAGAGGAAAGCCTACTTTTTGTGCCTTTGTTTTATTTGTGAGTTGACTGGGTACTTTTTTCTTTTGGGGCCATTTTGAACGTTAGCAATGACTCGTTCGTGTTTGACATGTCTGTCATTGGTTAAGGTGGCATGCTTCCTGTTATTAGCCGATTGGATGAGATGCTGATAATGAAAACTCATTTTCGCTTATTTGTAACTCTGAAGCCCCTTCACTGACATTCATTAGTGATTAAGTTCACTCTAACACAAGTTCAAAGACAGGACCCCGTGAAAGCAGAAAACGCAATTATAAAATGAAGGTTGGTCAAAAAAAAATTTGTACAAAGGAGAATGTCCTTGCTAAGAGACTAGGGCACTTACGAAAACCTTCCCTTATCTCACATAAGAGAACATAGTCCAATCAACCAATCCACATAGTTAAATAAATATTGACAACATAGTAGTTGAACCATTATCCGCTGGAAGGTAGTCCATAACCTTACGCCCCATTGTCTGACTGATCCGAGTGAGGAGTTATTTTCTTGTGGGTTGACTGTTGAGCCTAATCTTTGTTCTTTTTTTGTGCTATGCATGCGACTGATTCTGTCCAAGTTCACTGGTTCTTGTCTACCGAAAATTCAAAACATGCTTCTGATAAATAGGCTGTCTCTCTCCTGCAGGTCCCAGAAACTGCAATTTTCTTCATAGAAGATGGGAAAAAGGTCCCAGCTGCTTGACTCTGAAATCCTGGCATAAAGAGAGTTTTAGACTGACAGTTAAACTAGGCCATATTACTTTACTTCTGAAGTAAACGGCTGATAAACTTATACAGCTTTTGTCCATACATCTTGAGCCAGTCAGATCCAGTCCTCTGCCCACAGTTACGGTCACTGATTGGCTTCAGCTTAGTTATTTAGGGTCAAAATTATTTTGGAACCTTGTTATGATGCATGGTCAGTGGTTAAATTTAACTACCTTAACCGGGTGATGTTAAATGTTGAAGAACTATAGAGTTGTTAAATTGAGTTTGGATTTATTGACCGTTACATTCAGCCTTGAAAATTAGTTTTACATGCTGTCGATTGAGAAAAAGAATATGGCCACATTGCCCATGGACTTCGAATTTTTATATGAACGTAGTTGTTTGCAAAGTGGAAAAGATCCTCTACTATATTTCCACTTATAAACTGTAAATTCCAAAAAAAAATATGGTCTATTTTATAAGTTTTAATTTGAGTTTGTCTTATTATTGAATATATTTCTTTAATTCTGCCATTAAGTATTTATTTTCTTTTCATTGTCACATGCTCTCTGTCACATTTTTCTATACATCTTTTCTCTTTTTTCTCATTTACTGTAAGAGTATATTTGAAAATAAAGGTATGTTTTTATACTTACTGTTTTGAAAACAAAAGTATGTTATTATACTGACTGTTTTTAAATACTCCTCCGGTCCTAATTATAAGATCTAATTGACTTATTTGAGGAGATTAAGGAAGTAAGTTAAGTTGGTTATTTATAATAAATAAGTGTTGTCATTCTTAAAATATCCTTGCTAATTAAGTATATTGGTTAAAACTATAATTATTAGAAGGATTATCTTGAAAAAAAATGCATAAATATAAGAGACAAAATAGATTGAAGTCTTATAATTAGGACCAAATAAAAAGTTAAATGGGGTCTTATAATAAGGACCGGAAGAGTATAAGTTATTACCAATTTCTAAGTGGCGTTTTGTCTCAAAATTTTAATTCTAACGGCAAATTTATTACCACGTGCATGCGTTCCAGCAGTAATCATTGTATGTTAGGAATTGGATAATTTTCACAGGCAACTCTGCGTGTGTCGTGGGGGTGGATTTTTTTTTTTTTTTTTTAACCATAATGAACATCGAGATTCTTGTTCAATTTAAGCAATCGCCTGAAAAATTATATTTTAGGTCTGGGAAAAAATTAAAGAAAACTACTTGCTTTTTATTCTTTTCATTTTTTTTTTCTAGCCAACAAAGTCCACCATGATTTTGACCTCTTGAAATTGGATACGGAATTGAGGAAATGAGTAATGCACTTGTTCTTGATTTAAAGCATTTAGATCAAACCCACAGACTATACACATAAGTTATATTTTTATTTAAAAAACATATAGAATATTTATTTTTGACCAATTAATTTAAAATAGATAATGATTAAAATAAATATAAAACTGATATTATTTAAACTTAAATTTTTTTTGCTTGAATATTTATATTTAATCTAAACTAAACCCAAAAAAAGATATATAAGCATCAAATTCAAATGTCACTTTCTTAATTAGTACTATATGATTTCTTTATCCCTTCATTCCCACAATTTAGAAGAATTAAATGATAAATGATGACTGCATCGAATATTCACAAATAGAATTAAATGAACATGAGAGATATTTTAAGGGGAAAAAAAATCTAACGTTTCTCCATTCCGCATGTCTGCCCCAAAAACGGAAACGAGAGAGAAAATGGATCTGATCTGAACCCAACTGAAAAGCAACCCTTTCATCTCGTCCGTTTTTGTCCCACGCAGTCAAAATTCACAGTGACTTTCTTTACCGTCTAATTAAATATTTTTCATAATTATCGACAATTAATTTGATCAATAAATTACACTACTTCCAACCCTTAATATAAAATCAAGTTGACTAATTTAAAAGATTAAAAAATTAGTTAATTTAGTTATTTATAATAAATAAATATTATCTTTTTTAGAATATTCTTACTGATCATTTGTATTAATTAAAACTACTATTTGATAAAACATTTAACATGTACAACTACTACAAGGACTACTTTAAAAATAATAGATGAAGATGAAAGAAAAAGTGAATTGAAGTCTTGTATTTATAACCAAATTAAAAATGAAACTAACTCTTAGATTAATAGCAGAAGGTAGTATTATGCATAACTTATAGACAACTAATCCCTCTCCTTTATGTCCTCACTTCATTATCTTTAACACGTGCCTTACAATAGTTTTTTTTTATCCCAAAACTGAAAAACAAAATACCCACCCGCCTAAGTGTGCGTATCCTTCAATTATAATTTTTTCCTGATGAATTTTTAGAAGTATTTTCTATCGACAATATAGAATAAAAGATAAATCCTTCTCATTAAATCATATGCTCAAAGAGACAATAGTTTATATATTCCTCACATGAACCTAAACTTATGGAATCATATTATTATTCATGACTACATGGAGGAAATTCAAATTCATTGAGAGACATTAATATTTTCGGATGTTTAATAATGGGGAAATTCATTTGGATTGGCACATGTTTGACAATCATTTTCTGAATCTGAAGATCCAATCTCTAATCTAAAACACCAAACTACACACACCCACATTCACTAACTCATTAAAGTTGGCAATGGCTCCTGCTTTATACATTTCTATTCACTCCAAAAAGCTCATTTTCCCTTTAAGATTGAGGCAATTAGCGTGAGTTCCAAGTCATCATTTCATTCACTTTCTATGGACGACGTTACTGTAAACTTCGATATTGAGAAACCAACAAACAAGTCATCCGCCAATTCTGTCTTCTTCCCTGTGAAATATCAAAATCTCCTCTCTATTATTTATATAAAAACCCTTGATTAATATCGAAAGTATTAACTTTGTTATAAAATTCAAGTTATTTCTATTATTACTCCTATTAACCATACTAAAATTTCAGTATCATATCAATTTCTACTATTTCACTACTCACAACCTTTATTAAATACAGACATATCTGGAAAAAAAAATATTTAATACTTATTAAAACTATTAAAGGGTCTTGTAAAACAGACTAAAAATTCCTTCTAGAAGAGCTGCTATGATAACAAGCAGAGAAAGAAATAACAACTCCATCATCATTACGAATATCAAACTTACCACAACTCCATTATCACTTAGGACTTAACAATAGCAACCATGATTTTGAAAATCAAACTCATATATGAACAACCTGCTCATTTGAAATGGTGGTAAAAACACAAGATGAACATATGAGAATCTCAAATTATGTGGATAAGTATTTTTTGGATTACAGCCAGTGATCTTTAACAAGTAATCTGTGACGTTTATGTTCTTCCTTAAAAGTAGTGAATTCTAGTACCTTACAATTTTAATTACTCTTCATTAGCCAAACAAGCAACACAACAAATCTCAAATCTAAATCTTTGCAATGTAATATAAATGCAAGGACGTAATCGTTTTCACTAACGCAAGCAACTTTACATTGACACGTACTTCTTAACCTTTTCACTCCCAATATTATGAATGAAACAGACTGCTGACTAAATAAACACTACGGGACGAGCAGGTGCATCCGAAGCCTAAAGTCTTAAAACTACTAATTAAAGGGCCTTTTAGTCATTTCAGGTGCAGCTATCGCTGTGGTGATGAGCGGCGATGAAGCCGTAATAGGTGATGTATTGACCGTTTTACCCCGGGACTTACGGTGGGCTCCACGCACACAGCCCTTCCTCATCAGCTTGCTCTGATCATCTCTCTGTAACGCAGGACCGAGTTCAGCCTCTGTAACCTCAGTTGCTGTTTGAATCTGTTGATGAAATCGTCGGCTTTCGCGTCCACCGTTTCGTCGTCCACAAACGACGCCGTTTCAATGCCTGCTCTGTACCTTGCCGTCTCTGATTCTGGTGTCCGGCGATCCCCCTCCTCCTCCTCCTGCGTTCTCGACGCTGCTTTGTCACTCGCCGATTTCTTCATCTTCTCCGGTAACTTCCCCGACGTCCCGTTACTCGACTCCGATTTGCTCCTCCTCACCAAGTTATCCGCATCATGATCCTCTTTAGACTCCGGAACGTCAGCTTCTCGTTCAAGTCCTTCTCCCGTCGCTTTTATTGAGTCCGATCTGTAGAGAGACGAGAATTTCATAGACTTGAGGCGCTCCAGGAGCGAAGGAGTTCTCGCCAGTTGCGGTTCAGTTGGCTGTTCCTGCGGGTCATCGGGTTGAACAGACACTGCATCTGCACCTGTCGGTTCGAAGCTGTTAGAAACCCCAAATTTGAACGACCAGACTCGCTCGATCAGTGACGGCGTTCTGACGAGCTGAGGAGAGTCATGAACGGGCTGAAGATATTCGGTTTCGGGAAACGCAGCGTCGTGTTTGTAGAAATGGAGGGACCTAAAGCGTTCAAGCAGGGACGATGAACGGACGAGAGCTGGGTGGCCATCGTGGTGGTGGTCGGAAGGCTTTGTGGGGGTACCAAAACGGGAAGAGATGACAATTGTGCCGATGACGAGGTTGAGAAAGAGGAAGAGAGAAGAAGGCGTGAACCAGCTCGCGACGAAAGCGGAGATTGTAACCGGGTCAGCCATGGACGGTGCGCCGGCGTGCTTGCTGACACACTGCGCAAGAAGAGGATGAAAGAGGCTTTGCAAGATGTTATCTGAATATATTACTACTCAAGGGTTATTGTGAAGCGTGAATGAAAGCTTGAAAGGCTTGCCTTATATCTAAATTGTAACAGCGTTGACGTTTACTTCATTGAAATGTGAAACGTGGCACATTTAATATTTTATGAATCTAAAAATAAATCAACAGAAGATCAGATGTTCAGCTAAATAAAATAAAATTAAAAACGACATCACTAGGTGAGAGCAAAATTACTTCTTTTAGCCGGGGGGGGGGGGGGGAAAGAAGGAGAAATTTTTTCCCGGCTTAATATCGTATTCTGGTCCACTTTATGTTCAGCACATCCGCTCTTATTGTTTTATCTTGTTATCAAATAATGCCTTCCCATGTTTTCTTTACATATCAAAAAATAAAAGTGAAAATGATAAAAAAAATTATTTCATAAATAATGATAAAATTATATTTGATGTTACGCTTTCATTATCTCTTATACCTTTCTTATATTTAACAAGATGAAAGTAAAAAAATTATATTAATTATCCTGACAACATATTTTAAATTATAATTTTCTTCTAACCAACGTCTTATAATAGACTAGACAGAATATAATACTAGAAAAATTTTAAGAAAGATTTAAAATTACAAACTGTGTGATTTTTTTTTTTATTTGCCAAATGATTTTTTTAAAAAAAAAATTTCAAAATACAGTCCACACAAGTTTATGATGGGAATTCAAGCGTACCATATTTGACATCAATACATAGCGTCTCTTTCAAACTAATAAATAACATAACAACCGATAGTAACTACGCTCAGTTCGACTCTGGGGGAGGTCTTACATTACACTTCAGTATGTTTTTTTAAAGATAATGTAAAACTGATTTAAAGGAATCTATCAAAAATCAAAAATCAAAATAAAATGTATTTACGAATTTGGCATTAGTGAATTCTAGACGCAGTGGCCTACTTCTTACTTTCAAGACCGAGAAAAGCTAAACTTTGTAAATTTTAGATTGAAAGATCTTTTCTGCCATAATTTTGAGAGATTTAAAGAGGTAATAAATTTTAAGAAATTTTATAACTATGTGTTACGAAAACTGTCACTAAACAATTTTATAAAAGTGATTACTATTTTTTTAATTGATTTCTCAATATTTAATAATAAAATTTAAAACGATTAATATGTGGTCATTAACAATTATGATAATATTTTATTTATATATAAACTAGAAGTGTTTGGAATTTGGAAATACCATATTTCCTCAAGAGTAACGATAGTGGCGTCGATTACAGGAGAAAAGGAAAATGCTGGCGACAGAGGAGCATTTGTGTGGCAATAATGGAATATGCTACTTCTATTTTACTTTTTGTTTTCACCCCACCCAATATAAATTAAAAAAATCTATAATTTTTTCATGAACTACTAGTAATATGACCTGCTTTTCAAATTTCATATGTAATATTTTTTTCAGCTATAAATGCTGGAGTTACATAATTAATTTATAAAAATTAGTTTATAATAAATTATATTTATTTAGTTAAATTTTTAATTATTTATATTAAAAAGAAATTTTTTTTAACTATGTGTGCAATCAATAAAATTGTAAGATAAAACGAACTGAATTCTAATAATATTTAGATCAAAAAAATTCTCAACTAAATCCTACATCCAGAGGGAATATTAGTTAAGATGGCAAAATCATTTGTGAAAATTATATGAAACATTTTTTTTTTAAGAATTAGATCACATGATTTCACGCTGAATATGTCTCAATAAAGTGCCAAAAACCTCTTCAATTTACGAGTCAACAGAGTGGGTCTTCTGCCTAATCAACAATGCTATTGGATGTATTTATCTAACTTTTAAAAAGGGCGAGTTAATAGAGGAAAAATAAATTAATCCATAATTTATAATATATTTAGGATATGATGCATACAATTCATCCACTTAAAGATTTCCACCAAACCGGACCATACCCAGTGGAGGGGAAAGAAAATTATTTGAACGGAAAGAGAGAAGTAACCAGAGGATCGATGATGCAAACAAAATGACGTAATGCATGGCCAAGCTAACCTCACCAGATTGGACCCCCCCCCAATTTAATATTCTTTTAATGAAAAAGCTGATAAATCATTTAATTCATTTATTTTTAATCTGTAGAAAATGTGCCATGAAAAAAAAAAAACAGAGAAAGATGATGATAGGGGGAAAGAATGTCAGAGAGAAAATGCATTCATAAATATGAGAAGATGAGAAAATATGATCGCATATTAAAAATTGCTCCAACCCTTTCTCAATAAAAATTACAGAATTAATTAAATACATTTAGTTAATAATAGTAGTATTAAAAAAATATACGCTCATGTTTGTATAGTTAAAGCGTTAAACACTAATAAAAAACTGCCCACATCTAAAAGGTTGCAGGTTGTCACTTTTGCTGGATAAGTTTATATGTATGTTACGCTCCAATTCTAAATATAACAAGATACAAATAATTAAATTATGTAGATTAAAAAATTAACTAAAAATAATAAATATGTTAAAAATCTATTTTGTTTTTAAAAGAATATATTTATTTATGGAGAGAGAAAACAAGTTGAAAAAATGGGAGGATTGTTATAAAATCCTAAGAAATGAACATAATCAATAAAAAGTTTTAGTAATAACAGAACAGTCAGTAATAATAAATTTTTGTGTAAAAAATAATACTATTCATTTATTATTGAGATTTTTGAATAATTTCTTTGAGACTTTATTCTAATTCTTCTTTTAAAAAAAAAAAAAGAGGTATGTGAGAGATCATTAATGCACAGAATAATTTTATATATTCTTTAAATATATCTTAGAAATAAATCATGCCTATCTAAAATCTGTATAAAAAGCATGCTTTCTTACATGGATTTAAACATGTTTTGTTCAATTTATTTTGGGTTAGATATTTTTCTTGGGGCAAGGCTTAATATTTATTTTAAAGCTAATTAATTAAATAATCAATTGATGCTGATTCACTTAATAATTACTCCCTCCGTTCCTTATTATAAGAGACATTTGATGCTTATGGCATGTTCCTATATATGAGAGACGTTTAAAAGCTGTCTCTATTTTTTTGTATTGATTTTTTATGTTACCCCAATTTATTTTGTCTCAAACTCATACTCTCTCTCCCTCCCACTTCTCTTTCTTTTAATAATTTAATTGTTCTCTCATACTCTCTCTCCTTATTAATGGGGCATTGTTAGAAAAATATTATACTTTTTACATATTAATTATTCTCAACTAATTCTAACTGTTTTTTTATCAACATAATTTGATTATTTGCCTCTTATAATAAGAAACAAAGAGAGTAATGTTTATAAATAATTCTAGAATTTATGGGAGGGTCAGTTTTGGTCAATTCATGGGGAAACCAACCAAATGGGAACGGTTTGACATGTGGATTTGTCGTGTTTTGGAGGTTGGTTTGGTACTGTGGTGCGTAGTATGGAGCGACCTGAAATTTCTGGAGTCTCATTTACATTCATCATTTTATCTTTTAATAGTCTTTAATACTATCTGTTATCTCGTACGTAAACTATAAATAAAATTTTATAATTAAAACTGGGATGGTATAAAAATTAATTTAACTTTTAATATAATTATAAATATAAAATTTTAATTTATTTTATTTTTTATATTTATTAATTTTTTAAAATAGTTATTACAATAACTGTACATATTAAATATTTAATTAAATAATATTTAATTAGTAAAGACATTTTAAATAAAGTAATAAATATTTATTACAAATAACTAATTTAACTAATTTTTTAATCTATTTAAATTAATGAATTAACTTAAATATCAAAATTGTAGTACTCAATCAGCACCCATCTCTTCGCCTGGATTAGATCGCTTGCCTTCCAATCTCATCGTTCACCACTTATTCTTTATCAGATCCATGCGTGTACGGATTGTTTGTTATTAATTTGTTTGAAAAACAAATTAGATACAGATGTTCCTTCCTTGTGTGTTATACTATGCGTAATTTCAGAAACGAGTCACAGAGCCTATCATAAAACTATTTAAAAGTTTTTATATATTTTTACAGAACATTAGAAAATTGGATTAAAAATGTTACACGTGTTGGAAATGAAGCCTGCTAAGGATCATAAATTCATTAGGGCGTGTTTGGATCCGAATAATCAATAATTACGAGAGCCAAACAAAAAAAAAAATCATGGCTTTGAAACTAAATAATCAATAACTTTATTGAGCCAACTTTTTTCCAAAAAACTAAATAATTCAATGATTTAGTTTTTATACTTTATTTACAACTTTAGATACACATGCATCACACACACACACACAAACTGATAAAAGTCAAAAGATTAGACATTGATGAATTTCTCTAGTTTTAAAAGATCCTCCATTATTCTCTCTTTCTTAAATGGTACGAGACTAATTTAAAAAGTATTTATTTGGAATAAATGGAAGTTAAAAGATTAAAGATACCATAATTACAAAAAATTAATATTATAGTTCATGCAATCTGTGAATTATATTATGAGTAGATTTTATTTTCAGAGTACTTGGTCAAAAAAAAAAGATTTTATTTTCAGAGTATAAAGGCCTAATGCGAGTCCACCTCAGAATGTTGGACGCAGCACATCACATACAAGCCATATCTACTCACTGACTCATCATTCCATTATATTACTACATCACTACCACGAAACCTTTTCTATTCTCATAATTAAAGGGGGATAATATAAGTTTCTATATGTATTTTTATTTTTATTGTTAAATTTCTCAGTAATAACATGACAAGCACATTAATTTAACAACTGAACATCTAGTTTTTAAAAAATGGGGGAAAAATTCCCCATTAAAAGTTTCATCGGTGATGAGAGATTAAAGTATACCTCTTTATTGTAAATGTTAAGGATGTTAGATATAACTTTAATACACATCATTAAAAATGTAGTTTAAAAAAACTAATATATATTTGCTACAAATAATTAGTTTAACTAATTTTAATTTGTTAAAGTATTAGTTAGCTAGCATTTACAATGTTTTTAGTTGCACGGAGGTGTTTGGATAAATACCAAACCATAATTTTAAAAGTGACTTTACGATATAGAGAATAAATATGTAAAGACATTTACCTCGATATGTATAAAAATGTTTTTTAAAAGCACTTTCTTAGTTACCTAAACAGCCATGTGGTTTTCAAGTTGAATACTCAAAATATCTTGAAAACTTTATTTAAACTGTTTTGCCTAATTGTTACTTGGCAAAATTTAGCAGCCAACAACGGGACATTCCTTTTTTTTGGGTGAACAACGGGACAATTCATTGCATAAGAATTAATAGTGAGCTCGTTTGGAATAGATTATAAGTAGCTTTTTAATAGTAATTTACAGAATACGAGATAAGTATGTGAGAGAAGTTTTGTCTCAGTTTATGTGAAATGTGTTTATAGGAGATTTTCACTACTATTCCAAACAATGTTCCCACACCCACACGTGCGCATGCGAGGTGCACGTGACTTCTCTCTTTGGGGAGAAAAACAGTGAAGCATGAAGCATCCAATGTGATTTTTTTTTTCAATGTTACAGTGGTCTTTAATTAATATAGTGATATCTTGACCCCGCTACTGTATTCGCATTATCTTAATCTGGTTCACAAAATGCGTGACGGCGACGTTGTGTTAGTTTTAATCATGATTAAAGATAAGTTCAAATGTGTACCGCGCGCAATTGATAAATATTATTTTAACAGACAAATTTGGGCCTCACAATTGGTTATTTAATTACCATCAAGTATTAAAAAAAAAATTATATGCAAAAGCGACTGGTCCTCCAAGGACTACAAGGTCATCAACTTGGAATTAGAAGATAATGAAAATTGGGTTGGCCCAGATTAAAGAAAACACGTTTGTTGGTCAGATTGAAAATGATATTTTATAATAATATAATGTTAATATTTTCAGATCATCAAGTTAAAGTTGGAAAGCGGGATGTAATTAAGCTGGCGTAGAAATGAATCCAATGAGAATGTTGAAAAATGAAGGGCGGTTTGGATTAGCGTGTGTCGTTTTGTTAAGATATAGTCATTTACATAATTAATGGTTCTAATCTCCACTGACCAACACAAATATATCCCTAGTCTCGGCCTTTTTGTGGCTAGCCAATGTTGACGCCAACACATGGTTTCTTTCTTTCTACTGGAGTAATTGAAAAGTTTTATTTAGGGGTATTTGGAAATACTTTTCAGAAATATTTTTTCGTAAATCGAGACAAACTCCTTCACATATTTACTTCGTATAACGTAAAAGTACTTCTAAAACCATGATTTTGACCTTCCCCAAACACTCCCTTAGTTAATATCATTTCCGCTATTTGTAATTTGTGAAACTTTAATTTACATAATATCATTTTATCTTGAATAATAAAAAATTTATAGGTATCTTGATTAGGTACAATTATGAAAGCCACAAAAAAAAAAATCAATTCTGAGCTTATTTCAGCTATTTTTAATACCCATAAATTAATTACTCGTAATATATTTTAACGGAAAAGATCAGAGAGAGAGAGAGAGACAATTATAATAAGTTACCGAAAAATATATATTTAATTTATTTTAGAAAACAGATCAATTTAGCCACTCTAATTATAAATGATAGTTTAGGGTATGCATTGTGATTTTTCAAAAGTTGATACTAGTACTTTCTAATTTTAGCTTCTTGACTGGTTTTGGCGAAAAAGAACCATATTATTAAAAACAGAGAAAATATTACACCACAAAGAAACACTGGTTGATGTGGCCCGGCCACCATAAAACATGGGCAACCGACGCTGGAAGGGTCGGGTGACGTTCACAGTTCACACGCTTCGTAATTCCCACAAACGGTCAGAATAAAACAGAGAAGTCTACCTTCTTTCACTTTTTTTTTTTTTTTTTTGAGTAAAGGCGAATAAATTAAAACCGATATTTACAGAGGGGAAGTTCAACCAGACTAGGCAGCAGTGTTTATAGAGTCAAGGACTTCTGCTGCCATAGAAGATTCGCCACTGGGTGCTTGAGTAGTGCGGGTTGAGGTTCCTTGCTATCCAGTGATCCATAGGAAGCTGGAAACATTCCTGCCTCTTTGAGGGTGGGATAATTTTCAGCCAACAGTTAAAAGCAACGGGGCGACGCCGTTTCTTTCACTTATTTATTAGTCGTTGTCGTCCTTGTTTTACGGTTTTACCCCTCATCCTCCTTCCACACTGACCCATTTCCTTCTTGTTTCCCATAACACGTGCCAACCTACCCACCCGTTTTTATTTTATTTTATTGCAACACACAGTTTCCTATAAAAGGTAATGCCACAGTTTTCTGACCTGGTTTGTTGGATTCTTCTTAGAAATTCCCTCTGCCTCGTTTGCTAACAACCCAAATTTTAGCCCATACATATACATATATAATATATCAACATGCATGTTGCAAGCTACTCCCTCCCCTCCGTTCTTTAAATTACGTTGATTAAAAAAATAGTTAAAATTAGTTAAGAACAATCAATATGTAAAAAGTATAATTTTTTTCTAAAAATACCCTCATTAATAAGAAGAGAGCGCATAAGAGAGAACAATGGTAAATTATTAAAAGAAAGAGAAGTGGAAAGAAGAGAGTGTGTGAGTTGGAGATAATTAATATGGATAAAATAAAAAATCAATCCAAAAAAATAGAAACAACTTTTAAATCTCTCTTATATATAAGAACATGCTATAAATATCAAATGTCTCTTATAAAAAGAAACGGAGGGAGTATTTATCAGATAAAAAAGGTAATCGTAGTATTAATGTCCCACAATCTAGTTTTAATTTGTAATTTATATATATCCGTCTTGCTAGTTGGTTGTCTGTGATTATAAAATTTTAATTAAGAGACGTAGAAGATACGGCTACAAATTGGGAAGGTCCTGGATTTATCTTCGACTTGAATTCCATGGTTTCCATTTTACAATTATATATGTTATGTATTGAATATTGACTTGGCTGATACTCCCTAGGATTAATCATATATAATTAACATATTTCGGTTTTACAGCTATTTTCAACCTTAAAATGATACTGTCCAAAGACCTTGACTTGCTGGTGTTATTATCAATTTCACCACGCAAAAATATTAGATTAAGCAAGCAATCAACGTATTTGTTTAAAATTCATCAACTTTTTAACTTTATCCCTATTTAATATATATTATACCTCATGTAAACTAAGTTATTACAATACTAAATGAAGGGTGATATCATATATCCATACAAAAAAATTTTCCAGTGCATTATAAATAGAACTAAAAAATATCTTATTTTTCTATCCTATAAATAGAATCAAAGGATAACAGTACTTGAAAAAAAAAAATCAATCCCAAAACGTCATTTGTGGGCCTGATTTCATTCATCTTTCCCCCACAAGTCTATCAGATTCTCTTTTGTTCTTCCTTTCTTCCTTTTCTTTGTTTTTTTTTTTGACCGGATTCCGTTCTTTCTTTCTTGAGTCATACCATTCAGGTCTTAAAATAAAAATTAACTGTAAGAAAAGTTTTGGTATTAGGCATATATTTAATGTTACTTTTTATTTTTATCATTAGTTAATTCTCATTAAAAAGAGAGAGAAATGAGAGATATAAGAATGATTTGTAAATTTAAAGAGAGAAAAATTTAATGAGACAAAATTAAAAATTTTTATCAATTTAGTATGTTTCTTGATATCAAAAAATATGTTACAAGTAACGTATGTCAAGAATCAGGTATACAAAAAATGAAAATATAGTATGGATGAATGACTTGGATTTTGACTATATGTAGCTCGGAATTAGAATAATTTAAAAATTTCATGATAATATTATCGTAAAAATTATTTTACTTATAAGAGTTATATCTTTTATACTTAATTTTTTGGGAGGATCTCAAAAAAAAAAAAAGTTTAAAATTACTAAATTCTGAATCAGATCCAGTAACAATACTTTCATGTGCTTTGACAATATCAAACTTACAAATAACAATATATTTTTATGAAAAAAATTTTATTTTGAATTTAGTGATTTTAAACTGTTATTCTCCCCAATTTTTTTAGGGAGAATTACAACAAGGTCCCATGCAAGAAAAAAATTACAAAACAAATCTCAGAAATTATTATTCTCCACTCTAAAACTTGTTATTATAAGCTGTTTAGATTATTATTAGATTTTTTAGTAGTTATTTCTCTTATATAAGACTTGATTGTAATTTTTTTTTAAAAAGCAACAAACACATATTTTTCCCAATGCAAAGTCCTAAAGGGAATGCGCGTCAGAATGGGAGAGGGCATGGCCCATCTAGTCACTGACTCACAATTCCAATATTGACCGCCGCCTCACGGCTTTCCACTTCTACGTTTATTACCCATTTTACTAGATCTTTTTTACTTTTACTTTTTACTATTAGATTTCTGAACAAAGACATTACAAGTATGTAACTTTAAAGGATATTGAATTTATATTGATACAATGCGTATATTAATTGATATATGAGTTGATATTTATTTAGGAAACAGCAATGAGCTTTAAAAATTTTAACTTAGGGCCAAGATTGTGATTTTTTTTGCCGGACCTAATTAATTGCAATTTTGAAATTCAACTTTTTTTAAACTCATGAGTTATTGAAAACAATTTAAAATTTTTGTGAATAAAAATTTAGAGCCGCCATTCGTGATATTTTTGGAAGAAAAGTTTGATGAGGAAGTTTAGTAATGATGAGTATCGTTTATGTGTAAGAGTTCAAACTAACACAGTGCTACTAATTTTCTCTCCCTTCTGTCTCGTTGTTCTTGAGACCTTCTCGCGTCAAAATAGGCATTTTCAAAGTTAACACGCTGATATTATAACAAACAAAAAAACAGTTGAATTAAGTGATGCTCCATTTCGTCTAGTTCGACTTTGGGGAAGTCTTACGTTACACTTTTGTATATTTTTTTTCAAGACAATGTAAATTGATGTTTCAACTGATTTAACGGAATCTATCAAAATTCAAAAATCAAAATAAAATTGATTTACAGATTTAGTGTTTTTTCAACCCTAAATATAATACCTATTTTATAATATAATTTATATTATAAAATAAGACTCGTATTTAGCACCGGAGGAGCATTAGTGAAATCCAGACGCAGTGGGCTACTTCTTACTTTTTAAGGCCTTGAAAAGCTAAACTCTGTAAATCTTAGATTGAGAGTTTTTTTTTTTTGCCATAATTTTGAAATATTTAAAGCGGTGATAAATTTTAGAGAAGATGGTAAATAAAGACTGCTTAGTATGTGAAATTACGATTTGGGACTCTCAATTTAAAAAATAGCAAATAAAGACCTGGTTTCATATTGCAAATATGAAATATTAGTGAAATATCTGAAATGTCCTTCAATCAAATGACAAGTTGACTATGAGAAATCACAAATTCACTTTAGCAAATGACAACTTCAGTAGACTAAATCACAACTTAACTGATGGTGTGCTAAATAACAAGTTGACTATGAGAAATGACAAGTTCACTTTAGTAAATGACAATTTCATTAGACCAAATCACAACTTGGCTTAGGGGCATTTCAGACATTTCACCAAAATTTTATATTTGCAATATGGGACCGGGTCTTTATTTGTCATTTTTCAAATTGAGGGTCCCAAATTATAATTTCATATATTAGGAGTCTTTATTTGCCATTTTTCCTCAATTTTAAGAAATTTTATTACCTTATGTTACGTAAATTGTCACTAAACAATTTTATAAAAGTGATCACTATTTTTTTTATTAATTTCTCAAATTTTAATACTCATCCGGTTCTTAATATAAGACTTATTTAACTGATCACTATTTTTTTATTAATTTCTCAAATTTTAATACTCATCCGGTTCTTAATATAAGACTTATTTAACTAATTTGATTAAATTAAGAAAGTTAGATAAGTTAGTTAATTATAAGAAATATGACATGTTTTTCTTAAAACACTATAATTATCTTTCTTAATATCCTTCATCCCTCACTTACTTGATTATGGTTAAGGGAGTACCCATAAGGATAATTTAGGATAAATTAATAAATATAAGAAATAAGTCTTATATTGAGTATTAAAATTAACTTAATAATTATGTTATATATTAAAGACCGGAGGAGTAATAAATTTTAAATCGACTACTATCTGATAAAGAGGCAATTTTCTTCATAGAAGATGGGGAAAAGGTCCCAGCCGCCTGATTCTGAAATCCAATCCAGGCATAAAGAGAGTATTACACTGACAGTTAAACTCAGCCATATTGCTTTGCTTTTGAAGTAAACGGCTGATAAACTTATACAGCTTTTGTCCATGCATCTTGAGCCATTCAGATCCATTCCTTTGGCCCCAGTTACGGTCACTGATTGGCCTCAGCTTGGTTATTTAGGGTTAAAATTATTTTGGGACCTTATTATGATGCATGGTCAGTGGTTAAACTTAACTACCTTAACCGGGTGATGTTAAATGTTGAAGAAGGCTGTGTTTGGGGAATAAATCACCCAAACACCCACCCAAAAATCAAAACCATGGTTTTGGAAAAAGCAAAAATTTTTTGCTTTTGGAGAAAAAAGGGAGAGTGTGAGAGCCTATAGGATATGTATCTTGTTATTTTTTTATAAACATATTTTTTTATAAACATATTTAATCTTATATTTTATAAATATATATACATATTAATTATTTATTAATTATATTATCTTATGTATTATTAATTATGTTAATAAAAAATATATTATTAACAATTTTATTCCTTCAAATTAAAATATATCATAAAATCTATTTTTTCTGTAATTATCATATTAACTTATGTCTTTTTTTAGTAATTTGTATATATAAAAAGTGCTTCTGATAACAACTATCCAAACACTCTCACTTCTCAAAATCACTTTTTTCATAAAATCTATTCTTTCCATAATCTATTCTTCTCAGAATCTATTTTCCAGAATCACTTTTCTAAACCACGGTTTGGTTTCATCCAAACACACCCGGAGTACAGGATTGTTAAATTGAGTTTGGATTTATGGACCGTCACATTCAGCCTTAAAAATTAATTTTACATGCTGTGAATTGAGAAAAAGAATATGGCCATATTGCTCATCGACTTCGAATTTTTATATGAACGCAGTTGTTTGCAAAGTGGAAAAGATCCTCTACTATACTCTTCCGGTCCTTAATATAAGACTTAATTATTGACTTAGTTTTTGTCATAAATATAAGATCCATTTATCATATTTATCAATTTTTTCTAAACTACCCTTATGGATACTCCTTCAACCATAATCAAGTAGAAGAGGAAGAAGGGGTATTAAAAAAGATGATTATGATATTTTAGGAAAAACGTGTCACATTTCTTATAATTAACTAATTTACCTAACTTTCTTAATCTAATCAAATTAGTTAAATTGATCTTATATTAAAAACCGGAGGTGTATTTCTACTTATAAGCTTTAATTTTTTTTACAAAAAGTGAATATATATTTTTGGGTTAAAGTGCATCCACCACCCCGAAGCATTCTTTCAGGTGCATCCAGTACCCTAAAATATTTTGTGGTACATCCAGCATCCTGAAGTATTTTTTTAGGTGCGTCCATCACTGTAAAGTATTTTTTTTGGTATATCTAGTATTTCAAAATATTTTTTTAGGTGCGTCAAGCGCCCAAAAACATTTTTTGTACATCCAGCATCAAGGCAAAAAAAAAACTTCAGGGTGCTGGGTACTCATAAAAGATACTTGGAGATATTGAATGCACTATAAAATATTTTAGGATGTTAGACATACCTAAGAAAATATTTCGAAGTGCTGAATGCACCTTAACCCTATATTTTAATTTCGCTATTAATTATTTATTCTCTTTGCATTGCCTCGCACTCTCATCACATTTTTATCTACATCTTCTTCTATTTTTTTCTCATTTATTATAAGAGTATATTACATAAAAGTTATCCCCAATTTCTAAGTGACGTTTTGTCTCAAAATTTTAGTAGTAACTGGAAATTTATCACCACGTGCACACGTTCCAACAATAATCATTCAGACGTTAGGAATTGGATCATACTCACAGGCAACTGTGTGTGTCGTGGGGGTGGATTTTTTTCACTGTAGCGAAACACCGAGATTCTGGTTCGACTTTAAGCAGTCGCCTGAAAAATCCTTTTTTTGGGTCTGGGAAAAAAAAAATTAAAGAAAACTACTTGCTTTTTATTCTTTCTTTTTTTTTTCTAGTTAGGAAAGTCCACTATGATGTTTGACCTCTTGAAATTGGATTCGGAATTCAGGAAGGAAATGAGTAATGCACTTATTCTTGATTTAAATTGTTTAGATCAAATCTATAGACTATACACATAACTTATATTTTTATCTAAAAAAACATATAGAGTATTTATTTTTCACCAATTAACTTAAAAGAGATAATGCTTTAAATAAAAATAAAACTGATATTATTTAAATGTAATGTTTTTGCTTGAATATTTATATTTAATCTAAACTAAACCCAAAAAAAGATAAATAAGCATCAAATTCAAATGTCACTTTCTTATTTAGTACTATATCATTTCTTTATCCCTTCATTCTCACAAGATTTAGAAGAATTAAACGATGACTGCATGGAATATTCACAAAGAGAATTAAATGAACATGACAGACATTTTAAGGGGCAAAAAAAAAAACCTAACTTTTCTTCATTCCGCGTGTCTGCCCCAAGCCCCCAACGGCCCAACCCCAGATACAGAAACAAGAGAGAAAGTGGATCCAACTTTCTTTCTTGCAGTCTAATTAAATATTTTTCATAATTATCGACAATTAATTTGATCAATAAATTATAATACCTCATGTTCTTAATATAAGCATTAATTGATTAATTTGAGTGGATTAAAAAAACTAGTTAAATTAGTTATTTGTAATAAATGAGTTTTGTCTTTCCTAAAATATTCTTACTAATCAAGTGTATTGGTTATAATTATCATTATTACAAGGATTAACTTGAAAAAAAAAAAAGAGAGAGACCAAGTGAATTAGGGTCTTATATTTAGGACCAAAATAAAAGTCAAACAAACTCATATATTAAGGACTCGATGTAATATAAGGCATAGTTTACTAATTTGAGGAGACTAAAAAATTAGTTAAGTTAGTTATTTATAATAAATAAGTATTATCTTTCTTATAGTACTCTCACCAATTATTTATATCAGCTAAAACTACCATTTGATAGAATATTTAATATACGCAACTACTACTTTGAAAAAAATAGATGACTATGAAAGACAAAGTGAATTAATGTCTTATATTTAAGATTAAATTAAAAGTTAAACTAGTTCTTATATTAAGAACCTGAGGTGTATTATGCATAACTTATAAACAATTAATCCCTCTGCTTTATTTCCCCACTTCATCATTTTTAACACGTGCCTTACAATAGTTTATTTTTTATCGCAAAAATAAAAACAAACTACTCACCCACCTAACTGTATCCTTCAATTATAATTTTTTTTCCTGAATTTTTAGAAGTATTTTCTATCGACAGTATAGAATAAACGATAAATCCTTCTCAGTTAAATCATATGTTTAAAAAGACAATAGTTTAGATACTTCTCACATGAACCTATATGGAATCATATTGTTATTCATGACTACATGGAGGAAATTCAAATTCATTGAGAGACATTAATATTTCTGGACGTTTAATAATGGGGAAATTCATTTGGATTGGCACATGTTTGACAATCATTCTCTAAATCTGAAGATCCAATCTCTAATCTCAAACACCAAACTACGCATACCCACATTCGCTAACTAATTAAACTTGGCAATTGGCCCCTACTTTATACTCCTCCAGTCCTTAATATAGGACATAATTATTAAGTTAATTTGTGTCCTGAATATGAATATTATTTATCATATTTATTATTATTTTTAAATTATTCTTATGGATACTTCTTTAATCATAATGAAGTAAGTAAGAAAAGAATGATATCAAGAAAGATTATTGTGATATTTAAAAAAAACATTATATTTCTTATAATTAACTAACTTAATTTTTTTAATCTAATCAAATTAGTTAAACAGGTTTTATTTTAAAGATAAGAAGAACACATTTCTATGCACTTCAAAAAGTTCATTTTCCCTTTAAGATCGAGGCAATTAGCGTAAGTTCCAAGTCGTCATTTCATTCACATTCTATGTGCAGCATTACTGTAAACTTTGATATTGAGAAACCAACAAGCAAGCCATGCGCCAATTCTGTCTTCTTCCTGCGAAATATCAAAATCTCCCCTTTATTATTTATATAAAAACCCTTGATTAATCAACACGCATCAACAAAAGCAGTTAAAAGCATTAATTTTGTTGTAAAATTCAAGTAGCTCTATTATTACTCCCATTAACTATACTAAAATTTTAATATCATATCAATTTCTACTATTTCACTAGTCACTACCTCTATTAAATATAGATATGTCTGAAAAAAATATTTAATACTTATTGAAACTATTAAAAGGTCTTATAAAACAGACTAAAAATTCATTCTAGAAAAGCCGCTATAATAAACAATTCCATTATCACTCTAGGACTTAACAATAACAGCCCATATGTCATTTTGGATATCAAATTAAATATGAACAACTTGTTTATTTGAAATGGCCGTAAAATTATTTAAAATCAGCTTTTCAATCATAATTTACAGAATACGAGATAAATATATAAAAATGTCAGATTATATGAATAAGCATTTTTACAGCCAGTGATCTTTAACAAGTAACCTGTGACGTTTATGTTCTTCCTTAAAAGCAGTGAATAGAAGTGACTTACAATTTTAATTACTCTTCTGTAGCCAAACAAGCAACACAACAAATCTCAAATCTAAATCTTTGCAATGTAATATAAATGCAAGGACGTAATCGTTTTCACTAACGCAAGCAACTTTACATTGATACGTACTTTTTAACCTTTTCACCCCAAATATGAGTGAAACTGACGGCTGACTAAATAAACACTACGGGACGAGCAGGCGCCTCCAAAGCTTAAAGTCTTAAAACTACTAATTAAAGGGCCTTTTAGTTATTTCAGGCGCAGCTTTCGCTGTCGTGATGGGCAGTGATGAAGCCGGAATAGGTCATGTATGGACCGTTTTACCCTGGGACTTACGGTGGGGCTCCACGCACGCAGCCATTCCTCATCAGTTTGCTCAGATCGTCTCTCTACGCAGGAACGAATTCACCCTCTGTAACCTCAGTTGCTGTCTGAATCTGTTAATGAAATCGTCCGCTTTGGCGTCCACCGTTTCGTCCTCCGCAAACGACGCCGTTTCAATGCCTGCTCTGTACCTTGCCGTCTCTGGTTCTGGTGTCCGGCGATCCACCTCCTCCTCCTCCTGCGTCCTTGACGCTGCTTTGTCACTCGCCGATTTCTTCATCTTCTCCGGTGACTTTCCCGTCTCCCTCCTACTCGACTCCGATTTGCTCCTCCTCACCAAGTTATCCGCACCACGATCCTCTTTCGACTCCGGAACGTCAGCTTCCCGTTCAAGTCCTTCTCCCGCCGCTTTTATTGAGTCCGATCTGTGGAGAGACGAGAATTTCATAGACTTGAGGCGCTCCAGGAGCGAAGGAGTTCTCGCCAGTTGCGGTTCAGTTGGCTGTTCCGGCGTGTCATCGGGTTGAACAGACACTGTATCCGCACCGGTGGGGTCGAAGTTGTTAGAAAACCCGAATTTGAACGACCTGACTCGCTCGATCAGTGACGGCGTTCTGACGAGCTGAGGAGAGTCATGAACGGGCTGAATATACTCGGGTCCGGGAAACGCAGCGTCGTGTTTGTGGAAACGGAGGGACCTAAAGCGTTCAAGCAGGACGATGAACGAACGAGAGGTGGGTGGCCATCGTGGTGGTGGTCGGAAGGCTCTGTGGTGGTACCAAAACGGGAAGAGATGACAATTGTGCCGATGACGAAGTTGAGAAAGAGGAAGAGAGAAGAAGGCGTGAACCAGCTGGCGACGAAAGCGGAGATTGTAACCGGGTCAGCCATGGACGGTGCTCCGGCGTGGTTGCTGACACGCTGCACAAGAAGAGGATGGAAGAGGCTTTGCAAGACGTTATCTGAATATATCACTACTAAAAGAGTTATTGTGAAGTGTGAATGAAAGCTTGAAAGGCTTGCTTTATGTCTAAACTGTAACAGCGTTGACGTTTACTTCATTGAAATGTGAGGCTGTCGTTTTAATTTAGTTTTATGCTTTTAAGTTATTGTCCATTAAACACGTGGCATGGTTAATATTTTATTATCTAAAAATAAATCAACAGAAGATCAGATGTATAGCTAAATCAAATAAAATTAAAAACGACATCACCACTCCAGGTGGCCGGGGAAAAAAACAAAAGAAAGAAGAAAGAAGAAGGCATTTTTTCCCGGCTTATTATCGTATTCTGGTCCACTTTATGTTCAACATATCCACTCCCATTTTTTCCTTGTTAAAATCAAGAAAATCAGCGCAGAAAAATAAAATAACTACTCCTTTCGATTACGATTCACAGCATAAAAAGTTAGTTAACATTTCTTATATATAAAAAAAAAAAGAAATTGAATCATTAAGTTTGTCTTAAAATAATAGAATTTTTTGTTTTATCTTTAAAAAATACTCCATCTGTCCCTTTTTATAAATAACAACTATTATCTCTCTCTTTTCTTTAAATATAAATAACATTTGTAAGTTGTTTTAAATTTTTGTAACAAATTTCTTATTTTACCTTATTAATTACTTATTTTAATACCCACTATGTTTATTATCTTACTCCCAAGCAATCATCTCTCTCCACCCACATTTTCTCTCTTTTATAATTTTTTTTATTATAATAATTTTTTTATTCTCTTTCTTATACTCTCCATCTCTCCCATAAATAAAGATATTTTAGATAAAAAACTTTTAATTTCTACATACTTATTATCTTTAAGTACTAACTTTTTTATTTATGTAATAGAATCTAATGTTACTTATAAAAAGGCACGGAAGGAGTAATAAAATTGCATTTAATGTTACACTTTTATTATCTGTCATGTCTCTCCTATATTCAATATATTTTAAACCGTAATTTTCTTTTAACCGTGATCTTATAATGGACTAGAGGGAGTATAATGCTATAGAAATCCTAAGAAAGATTTAAAATTACAGACTGTATGATTTATTTTTTAAAATACAATCCACACAGGTTTATGATGGGAATTCAAGCGTGCTATCTTTGACATCAATATATAACGTCTCTTTCAAACTAATAAATAGCATAATAACCGATGGCAACTTCGTTTAGTTCGACTTTGGGGAAGTCTTACATTACACTTCAGTATTTTTTTTAAAAGAAAATATAAATTAATGTTTCAACTGATTTAACGGAATCTATCAAAATTCAAAAATCAAAATAGAATTTATTTACAAATTTACAGTCCTAAATATATGACCTATTCTAAAATATAATTTATACTATAAAATAAATCTTATATATATTGGTAATAATGAGTTTTATATTTAAGACGTGAGGAGTATTATTGAATTCTAGACGCAGTGGGCTGCTTCTTACTTTTGTAAATGTTAGATTGAAAGATTTTTTTTTGCCATAATTTTGAAAGACTTAGAGGTGACAAATTTTAAGAAATTTTATTACTATATATATGTTACGAAAATTGTCACTAAACAATTTTATGAAAGTGATCACTATTTTTTGTTAATTTCTCAAAATTTAATAATAAATTTTAAAACGATTAATGTTTGGTCATTGAGAAATGTGATAATTATAATAATTTTTATTTATATTTTATAAACTATAAGTGTTTAGATATGCTGCCATATTTCGACGAGAGTGACAATACCGACGTCGGTTATAGGAGAAAAGGAATATGCTGGCGACAGAGGAGCATTTGTGTCGCAATAATGGAATATGCTACTTCTGTTTTACTTTTTCCTTTCACCCCACTCAATATAAATTAAAAAATCTATAATTTTTCATGAACTACTGGGAACGTGATTTACTTTTCAAATTTCATGTGCCACATGAAAACTAGGGTGTTTTTAACGTTTCACATGTAATAATCTTTTTAGCTATAAATGCAAGAGTTACATAATTAATTTATAGAAACTCAAAAAATCAGTTTAGTCACAACTGGTTTGGATTGGCAATGATAAACACGTTTTACATATAAAATTTTTATCACATATTTACTTTTCTGATTCTCTTTATAAGTCACTTTCAATATGTTTCATAAAGACCAATGAAGACCTTAAACTTCATTAACTCTCATTTCAAATTCAATAACTTCTTAACTTTATCCTTATTTAATATATATTATACCTTATGTAAACATTGTTGCAAAAAAAAAATTATGTAAACAAAATCAACATAATAATAAATGACAAGTAAAATTGTACATCTATAAAAAATTTCTCTTAGTACTATATAAATAGAACAAAAAAATATCTTTTCTCTATATCCTAAAAATAGAACCAAGAGATACCTCATCTTGCATAAATTACAATTAAATAGTTACTTATAAGTTATTCTAAACATGCTCTTAGTTATTTATAATAAATATATACTTAATTAGTTAAATATTTTTAATTATTTGTATCAGAGAATACTCTCATTAACGATATGTGCAATCAATAAAATTGTAAGATGTGTGCAATCAATAAAATTGTAAGATAAAATGAACTGAAGCCTAATATTTAGATCAAAACACTTCTCAACTAAATCCTACAGCCAGAGGGAATGTTAGTTAAGATGACAAAATCACTTGTGTAAATTACAGGACACATTTTTTTTAAGGACTAGATCACATGATTAAGGTTGAAGATGTCTCGATGAAGTGCCCAAAATCTCTTCAATTTACGAGTCAACAAAGTGGGTCTTCTGCTTAATATGACAATGCGATTAAGTGTATTTATTTAACTTTAAAAAAAGGTGAATTAATCGAGGAAAAAAATAAATTCGTTCATAAAAATTATACTCCTTCAATTTTAAATGTAAAGGTTGTTTTATAATATAATTTACAGTATATTATAACTGTTAGACCCCACTCATTGAATGATTTGTACAGAAAGAAAGAAGCGACCAGAGGATCGATGATGCAAACAAAATGACGTAATGCACGGCCATTGGCCAAGCTCCCCTAACCAAACTGGCGGGTCCGCATTTGGTGGTACTAGCCTGAGCAATCTGGGCCCAGTACCTGATGAGTAATATAGACTGTCTAGGTTTAATCTGGACGGTTCAGATTTAATATTTTTAAATAAATATTTTAAAATAAAAAAATTATATTTTTAAATAATCATAATTAAGAATTATTTTTATTTTTTATCCTATACCTATTAAAATAATCATTTTAAAAAATAAAAATAACATTAAATTTGAATCATCTAGATCAGATCCGAAATCTAATGAGTATTGGGTGCTCATCAAAACCGATGAGCACCCGATACAAATCCCAAACTGACCCTGCTCTCATTTAATATTCTTTTAATGAAAAAGCTGATAAATCATTTAATTCATTTATTTAAAAAAACAGAAAACACCCTTAAATATATAAAACTCTAAATTAGTGTTAGTGAAACGCAAAATCTCACATCAAAATATAAATACTAATTTGACATTTGTAAATGTTGAAAAAAGACAATTTTACCTTAATAAATTGAAAAAAAAAAGTAGAAAGAAAGTTGAAAAAAAAGAAGGAGAATTGTTATGAAATCCCAAGAGATTAACATAATTGCTAAAAAATCTTAATGACAACAGAACAATTTGCAATGACAAGTTTTTGTATAAGAAATAACAACTGCTTACTTCTCATTGGAACTTCTTGATAATTATTTTATTTTTTTAAGACTTCATTATAATTTTCTCTTAAAAAGAAATGAGAGATCATTAACGCATAATATACTTATTTATATATATATATATATATATATATATATATTCTTTAAGTATATCTGGTAAATAAATCATGCCTATCTAAAAACTGTATAAAAAGTACACACTTTCTTGCGTGGATTTAAACATGTTCAACTTATTTTGGGCTAGATATTTTTCTTGGGACAAGGCTTAATATTTATTTTAAAGCTAATTAATTAAATAATCAATTGATGCTAATTCACTCAATAATTAATGTTTATAAAATAATTCTAAAATTTATTGGAGGGTTAGTATGGGTCAATTCATGGAGAAATCAACCAAATGTGAACGGTTTGACATGTGGATTTGTCGTGTTTTGGTGTTTGGTTTAGCTATGTGGTGCGTGGTTTGGGGCGGCCTGACATTTCTGGAGTCTTATTTACATTAATCATTTCATATGATTATCTTTTAATACTATCCCATATCTTTAATATAAGAGTTAGTTTAAATTTTAATTTAGTTTTAAATATAAAATTTTAATCAATTTTATTTTTTATATTTATCTATTTTTTTGAAATAATATTTATAGTAGTTATACATGTTAAATATTTAATCAAATAACATTTGATTAGTAAAGATATTTTAAATAAGACAGTACATATTTATTATAAATAACTTAATTAATTTTTTTAACATACTTAAATTAGCTAATTAATTATACAGAACTTATCCGTACTCAATCAGCACTTATCTTTTTGTCTTGATTTTTTTGGGCCAAAATCTTCTCGTCTTGATCGATTAGATCGCTTATGTTCGAGTCTCCTCGTTCACCACCCATTCTTTCCCAGGTCTATGCGCGTACGGATTGTTTGTTATTAAAAACATATTAAATATATGGGGGTATTCGAGTAAGAACAAAATTATGGTTTCAGAAATGTTTTTACAGTATACGAAATAAATATGTGGAGAAATTTGTCTTGATTTGCAGAAAAGTATTTCTGAGGAGCACTTCTGAAGTTAACCAAACACTCCATAGATATTCCTTCCTTGTGTATTATACTATACGTAATTTCAATTTCAGAAACGATTCATGCAGCCTATCATAAAACTATTTTAAAATTAAATTTATAGGTTTGTGTTGTTTTTATATATTTTTACAGAACATCAAAAGATTGAATTAAAAATGTTTCACGTGTTGGAAATGAAGACTGCTGAGGATCATAAATTCATAAGGGCGTGTTTAGATTCGAATAATCAATAATTATGAGAGCAAAAAAAAAATATTGGTTTTGCAAGTCAATAATTCAATGATTCAGTTTCTATACACGCACGCATGAAAGTCAAAAGATTAGACATTGATGAATTTATCTAGTTGTAAATATGAAGGAGGTTAGATATTGGTTAAAAATAATAGTTTGAAAAAACTAACACATATTTGTTACAAATAATCAGCTTAATCAATTTTAATTTGTTAAAATAGCACTACCTCCGGTCCTAATTATAAGACCTTATTTATAGACTACAGATGAGATCTTATAACTAGAACTAAAGGTAGTAGTTAGCTAGCATTTACAATGTTTTTAGTTGTAGCTTTCAAGTTGAATACTCAAAATATCTTGAAAACCTTATGTAAACTGTTTCGCCAAGTTGTTACTTAGCAAAATCTAGCTGGCCACAATAGGGCAATTTTATTATTTTTTCTTTTGGCGAACAAGGGGACAAATTTTTTCACTGCACAAAAATTAATTGTGTTCACACACACGTGCGCACGTGACTTCTCTCTCTCTTTTTAAAACAAATACAGTGAAGCATGAAGCATCCAATGTGATTTTTTTAATGTTACAGTGGTCTTTAATTAATACAGCGATATTTTGACCCCACTACTATACTCGCATAATCTTAATTCGGTTAATTAACAAAATACGTGAGGGCGACGTTTGTGTTAGTTTTAATCATGATCAAAGATAAGTTCAAATGTGTACTCCAATTATTTTAGCAAACAAATTTGGCCCTCACAATTGGTCATTTAATTACCATCAAGTATAGGAAAAAATTATATGCAAAAGCGAATGGCCCTCCAAGGACAACAAAGTCATCAACTTGCAATTAGAAGATAATGAAAATGGGTGGCCCGGATTAAAGAAAACACTTTTGTTAGTCGGGTTGAAAATGATATTTTATAATAATACAATATTAATATTTTCAGATCATCAAATTAAAGTTGGAAAAATCTAGAGGTGGCGTGGAAATGGAGCCAATGTGAACGTTGAAAAATGAAAGGGGGGATTTGGATTAGCGTGTGTCGTTTTGTTAAGATACAGCCATGGACATAATTAATGGTTCTAATCTTCATTGACCAACACAAGCACTCTATTTCTCTAGTCCAAGTATTTGTGTGGCTAGCCAATGTTCACGTCAACACATGGTTTCTTTCTTTCTAGAAATTGGAAAGTTTTGCTTACTTTATATCATTTTCTACTATCTGTAATTTGGAAAACTTTAGTTTATATCATATTATTTTGTCCTGAATGAACACAAGTTTTATAAGATTTTTTTTAATGAATTGTAGATAAAAGACTTGTTTTAGATTAAATTACAATATATTCCTTTAATATTATTTATAAATTGTTCATCACGGCCTTTAGCATAAGATATTAATCCATTTTATGACTCATTTATACAGTGTCCTTTCTTCCTCTACTTTCAACTTATAAACACAACTTTATTAGGTAGAATTATGAAAACCACCAAAAAAAAAAACGATTCTGAACTGATTTCAACTATTTTTTAATACCCATAAATTAACTAACATATTTTAATGAAAAGGATCGGAGAGAGAGACACCTATAAGAAGTTACCGAAAAATATATATATTTAATTTATTTTAGAAAACAGATCAATTTATCCACTCTAATTATAGATGATAGTTTAGGGTACACATTGTCATTTTTTAAAAGTTAAGATCAGTATCTACTAATTTTAGCTTCTTAACTGGTTTTGGTGAAAAAGAACCATATTATTAAAAACATGAGAAAAATATTATACTCGTACCACAAAAAAAAAAAAAAAAAGACCAGTTAATGTGGCCCGCGCGTCATAAAACATGGGCAACCAACGTTGGAAGGGTCGGGTGATGCTCAGAGATCACACGCTTCGTAATTCCCGTCCACGGTCAGAACAAACCAGAGAAGTCCTCCTTCTTTCATTTATTTACTAATTATTGTTGCTGTTGTTGCCGTCCTTGTTTTACGGTTTTACCCCTCATATCTTCTTTCCACATTGACCCATTTCCCTGTTGTTTCCCATGGCACATGCCAATTGCCAGCCCCACCCCATTTTATTTTATTTTAATCCAGCTCACAATTTCTTCTAAAAAGTAATGCCACAATCTTGCGACCTTTTTTGTTGGATTCTTCTTAGAAATTTGCTCTGCCTCATTTGTTGCGTGGTGTCGTGTGTGTTTATTGTTAATATATAACCCCAAATTTTGCCCCATAAATATACATATATCAACATATATGCATGCTGCAAACTATTTATCAGATTAAAAAAAAAAGTAATAGTAGTATTTATATATCTGTCTTGCTCGCTGGTTAGCTGTGACTATAAAATTTTAATTAAGAGACGTAGAAGATACCGCCAGAAATTGAGAAGGTCATGAATTTATCTTCAACTTGAATTCCATTTTACAGTTGTGTGTGGTATGTATTAAATATTGAATTGATTGATACTCCCTGGGATTATCGTATACAATTAAAATATTTATGTTTTACAGCTATTTTCAACGTTCAAATGATACTGTCCCTGGGCCTTGACTATTGATTTTGTATTTCTTGATAAGATTCAATTTTATATTTACTTGAAAGACATATAGGAAAATAGAACTTAAATAAGTTTTGCTCAAGATTTATTCATTAAATACGATAAAATGTGAGTAAGCTCTTTTTTTTTTTACTAAGCACAGATATTTTCATATTGGAGTTATCATCAATTTCACCACCCAACAAAATTTGATTAAGCAAGCAAACGACATACTTTACTTACAAGACAGAAAGAAAAAAAAAAGTCAATTCCAAAACGTCATGTGTGGGCCTGATTCCACAAGTGTAAGAGATTCTCTTTTGTTCTTTCTTTCTTCCTTTCCTTTTTTTTTTTTTAGTATATTTAATATTTGTTTTTATTTTTTCCCTTTATTAATTCTCATTGAAAAGAGTGAGAGATATGAGAATAATTTGTAAATATAAAGAGACAAAATTTTAATAAGAGTAAAAATAAAAAATTTTGTCAATTTAAAATATTTCTTGATATACGAAAATATGTTACAAGAGTAACTTATATCAAAGATTAGAGTGGTATGCAAAAACTGAAAATATAGTATGAATGAATGATGGGGATTTTGGCTATATGTAGCTAGGAATTAGAATAATTTAAAATTTTCATGATAATATTATCATAAAAATTATTTTACTTCTTATGAGAGTTATACCTTTTATACTTTGTTTTTTGGGAGGATCTCACAAAAAGAAGTTTGAAATTATTAAATTTCAAATCATTTTTAATAACAACACCTTTAAAGGTTTTGAAATATTAAACTTATAAATAACAATATATTTTTGTAGTTATTTGTTATTTAAATTTTAGCAATTTTTAACTGTTATTCTCCCTTTTTTTTTTTTTTAAGAGACGAACATATATTTTTCCCAAAGCAAAGGACTAAAGGGGGGGTGGGAGAGCATAGCCCATCTAGCCAATGACTCACAATTCCAATATTGATCGCCGCCTCGCACCTTTCCACTTCTGCATTTACTACCCATTTTACTATGCTCAAAACGAAACAAAATAACTTTCTAGATCTTTTTTACTTTTATTTTTTACTATTAAATTTCTGCATAATGACATCACAAGTATATAACTTTAAAGGATATTGAATTTACATAGATATAATGTGTATATTAATTGATATGTGTGTTGACGTTTATTTAGGCCCAGCAATGAACTTCAGAAATTTTAACTTAGAGCCAAGATTGTGATTTTTTGGGGCCGGAGCTAATTAATTGCAATTTTGAAATTCAACTTTTTTTAAACTAATGAGTTATTGAAAACAATTTAAAATTTGTCTGAATAAAAAAAATTAATTTAGGGCTACGTTTGTGATATTTTTGGAAGAAAAGTTTGATGGGGAAGTTTAGTAATGATGAGCATTGATTATGAATAAGAATTCAAACCAACATAATACTACGAATTGTCTCTCCCTTCTGTCTTGTTGTTCTTGAGACTTCTTGGGTCAAAATAAGCATCTTCAAAGCTAATGCATTGATATTATAACAAAAAAAAAAAGAAGAATTAAGTGATATTACGCTATGTGAAAAAAAATATTAAGTTAATTATTTATAAAAAATGTGTGTAAATTTTTTAAAGATACTTTTTTACTCACTTGCAATGACGGCTATCCCCTTATAAAAAGGGCAGTTTGAAAATAAAAAATTACAAATTTAGAAGATAAGATATATTATAATCTTATATTTATGGTCATATCAAATATCTCAATTAGCTTCTCCATTTAGAAATAGAGGCAATATTATTTTTCAACATAACTGCCAGAAAAATCATAAATGTCCGCAAGTTTCATCCCTATTGACTATTTTGTACTGCTCTATTCTTAAGACTTTCATAGTTTCATATAATAAACAAATTTGATGGGAAAAATTCATGTGTTATTTTTCTTTTTCAAATAAGACTTCATGAGGATGAGCATTGTCAATTAAATTGGCTTGGAAATGACCTGAGGGACAAATTGATCAGGAAGAACTGTATGAGCCAGACTTTGCAATTGATTATTCTTTTCGTTTTTCTTGGTATGTTCATTTACAGTAATGAATTGATGGGCCAGCCCACATTGGGCCTCTAGCCCATCTTAACCAACAAAATAAAATAAAAAATCGATTCTGACCTGATTTCAACTATTTTTTAATACCCATTAATTAATTAACATTTTTTGATAAAAAAGATCGGAGAGAGAGACAATTATAATAAGTTACCAAAATATATATATTTAATTTATTTTAGAAAACAGATCAATTTATCCACTCTAATTATAAATGACAGTTTAGGGCATACATTGTCATTTTTTAAAAGTTGAGATTTGTATTTACTAATTTTAGCTTCTTAACTGGTTTTGGTGAAAAAGAATCATATTATTAAAAACATGAGAAAATATTATACTACAAAGAAGAGAATATATTATTCCTCTAGTCCTTAATATAGGACCTAATTGTTGAATTGATTTTGGTCCTAAATATAAGACCTATTTCTCATATTTATTAATTTTTTCTAAATTATCCCTATAAACACTCCTCCAACCATAACCAAATAGAAGAGGGAATGAGAATATTAAGAAAGATGATTGTGGTGTTTTAGAAAAAACATGTCATATTTACTCAATTTTTTTCAAGATGATCCTTCTTCTAATTATAGTTCTAGTTAATACACTTGATTAGCAATGATATTTTAGGAAAAGACAATATCTATTTAGGACAAATAACTAACTCAACTCACTTCATTAACCTCCTCAAATTAGTCAACTAGCTCTTATAATTAGACCGGAGGTAGTATATCTGTCTTGCTAGTTGGTTGGCTGTCAGTATAAATTTTAATTAAGAGACGTAGAAGATACAACTACAAATTGAGAAATTTATCTTCAACTTGAATTCCATGGTTTCCATTTTACAATTTTATATGGTATGTCTTAAATATTGAATTGATTGATACCCCTAGGGTTAATCTCCTCTGATCCTTAATATACGACCTACTTAACCAATTTAACTAGATTAAGAAAGTTAGGTAAGTTAGTTAATTATAAGAAATATGACATATTCTTCTTAAAACACCATGATCATCTTCCTTATTATCCTTCTTCTCTTCTCTACTTGACTATGATGGATGGTGTTATTATCACATACTAATAATAAGGACGGGAAGAGTATTTCGGTTTTAGAGCTATTTTCAACGTTAAAATGATACTGTCCAAAAACCTTGACTTGCTGGTGTTATTGTCAGTTTCACCACCCAAAAATGTTAGATTAAGTAAACAAACAACATACTTTACCTGAAAAAAAGAAGAAGAAGAAAAGAAATCAATTCCAAAACGTCATGTGTGGGCCTGATTTCATTCATCTTGCCCCCACAAGTATAAGAGATTCTCTTTTCTTCTTCCTTTCTTCCTTTCCTGTCTTTCTTTTTGACCGGATTCCCTTCTTTCTTTCTTATATTATACCATTCAGGTCTTAAATATAAATTACTTGTAAGGAAAGTGTTTGGTATTGAGTATATAAATTATTTGTAGTATATTTGATGTTAGTTTTTATTTTTATCTTTATTTAATTCTCATTGAAAAAAGAAAGAAAGAATAAGAGATATAAGAATAATTTGTAAATATAAAGAGAGAAAACTTTAATGAGGATAAAATTGAAAAATTTTGTCAATTTAATACTAATATATTTCTTCAAATGAAAAAAATGTGTTACAAGTAACTTATGTCAAGGATAAAGTATACAAAAAATGAAAATATAATATGAATGAATGACTTGGATTTGAACTATATGCAGCTAGGAATTAGACTAATTTAAAATTTTCATGATAATATTATCATAAAAACTATTTTACTTATGAGAGTTATATCTTTTATACTTAATTTTTTGGGAGGATTTCATAAAAAAAGTTTGAAATTATTAAATTTCAAATTAGATTTAATAACAAAATTTTTATATGTTTTGACAATACTGAACTCGTATATAATGATATATTTTTGCAGAAATTTCTTATTCAAAATTTACTGATTTCAAACTGTTATTCTGCCTAATTTTTTTTAAGCAGCAAACCTATATTTTTCCCAAAGCAAGTCCTAAACGGAGTGCGCCTCAGAATGGGGAATGCGCAGCCCCCTAGAGTCGCAACTCCATGTTGATAGCCGCCTCACGCCTGTCCACTTCTCCATTTATTACCCGTTTTGCTATGCTCAAAACAAAACAAAATAACTTTCTAGATCTTTTTTACTTTTATTTTTTACCATGCGATTAGGATATGGAATTTATATTGATATAATGTGTATATTAATTGATATATGAGTCGACATTTATTTAGGAAACAACAATGAACTTTAAAAAAATTTAACTTATAGTGATTTTTTTTTTGCCGGAGCTAGTTAATTGCAAATTTGAAATTTAACTTTTTTTAAACTCATGAATTATTAAAACAATTTAAAACTTTTATGATAAAAAAGTTGAAAAGTTTGATGAGGAAATTTAATAATGATGAGTATTGACTATGAATAAGAATTCAAACTAACATAATACTGCTAGTTGTCTCTCCCTTCTGTTTTGTTGTCCTTGAGACTTCTTGGGTAAAAATGGACATTTTCAAAGTTAATACACTAATATTATAACCAAAAGAAAAAAGTTGAATAAAGTGATATTCCATTTCATGCAGAAAAAAATTGTTAAATTAGTTATTTATAAAAAATATATGTAGATTTTTTAAAGATGCTTCTTTACTCACTTGCAATGACGACCATTTCCTTATAATGGAGATAATCTGATATAAAAAAAAAATAAATTTGAAAGATAAAATATATTATAATATTATATTTATGAACATATCAAATATCTCAATTAATTTCTACATTTAGAAATAGACACCGTATTATTTTTCAACAGAACTGCCAGAAAAATCATAAATTTCTGCAACTTTCATCCTTACTGACTAGTATTTTGTACTGCTTTATTCTTAGGACTTTCATAGTTTCATATAATAAACAAATTTGATAGGAAAGATTCCTGTGTTATTTTTCTTTTTCAAATAAGACTTCATGAGGATGAGCATTGTCAATTAAGTTGGCTTGGAAATGACCTGAGGGACAAATTGATCAGGAAGAATTGTATGGGCAATACTGTATTATTGATCATTCTTTTCCTTTTCTTGTCATGTTTATTTACCGAAATGAATTGATGGGCAAGCCCACATTGGGCCTCTAGCCCATCTTAACCAACAAAGTCTAGACGCCAGCTTCAAAAAGCGAGGTTGATATATCACCCGCCCGGGCCTGTGTGCCTGTGTGATATCGATTTATAAATTAAAGCCCAGTCCCAAAATGTACTAACAGGATGTTATGTTAGTACTTGGTAGTGTGAAGAAAAATGTAAAGAAGCGTTAAGGAGTCAGTTCATAATCACAAGGTCATGAGTTCGAATCCTACTGCAGATATGAGGACTTTGTTAGTGGGTAATTTGTAAGTATCTCTGTAAGCGTTTTCTGAACCTGGAGACATGCCCTGGCCCTGGTGAGTCTTTGGGACCCAACTCACCCACACTTTTTTGTACCAAAAAAAAAGAATAAAGCATTGTTGAATATTTGCACGTGACCGTTGGCCCAAAAAAAAAAAAGAAAAAAGAAAAAGGAAGGAGAATATTTGCACGTGACTTCTTACTATTTTCTCCGGCAACACGAAGCTTCGCCTTTGATTTTTGCATCACATGGCTTCTAACTTTGGATCCCTCAATCTTAAAAACCTTCCCCACGAACAAAAGGGATTCATTGGATTCACCCTCCATATTACATAAAAGAATCCTTACCCTATACTGAATAATGTCGCGGACCAAGGCAAGCAATGGTCTATTTTAAAAAATGTTTAAAAAAAATACTTTTATGTAAGCCAAGATAAATTTTTTTTAATACTTATCTCATATTTTATAAAATCATTTTAAAAAATGAATCCGAACACCCTATTTATTTAGTTTTAATGAAACGTGTTCTTATGAATAGAGTTAGAGGGGACGTAGTTTTAGAATCATTGAAATTTTTTTTTCTGTATAATATAATGGAGGTAAAGTGACAAATTTTGATGGCCTGTTAAATAAGGATTTATTTTATTTGTTATTATCAATTCATACGCAGATAATATATTACACTAAAATTTTGAGGAAAGTAGGAGACGAAACAATATAATTGATTTTTCTAAAAAAGAAAAAATTAGAAGAAGGGGGAGAAGAGTGGGGTGGCGAAGCAGGCAGCAAGAAAACAAAGACATGACAGGTGACCTTGCCGTTGATGCATCACGGATCAGATGCCTCCATTGGACGTGAGTGGAGTTTGACACTTGTGGTCTTGGAGAAAATTTTGTTTTTTTTTTTTTTTAATAAGAAAGTAAATTTTTCACTTGATATTTTCACAGACAATCTATTTTCTCCCATCCTAAAATATTAAGTATAACAACTAGATAAGTCATTTATACTAACTGAAAAAATTAGTTAAATTAGATATTGATTAAAAAATATATGTTAATTTTCATAAACTGGCTTTCTTTTTAATTATTTATATTAAAAAATACTCATATTAATTACATACATTAATATGGGTAGTTTGAAGAAATAGTAAACATGAAAGATAATATAAATTGAGATTTTTATCATATATTAGGATAAAAATGAACTTTTTAACTAGTTATATTTAGTACTGAATAAATAGATTAAATGAAAAATGGTGGCAGTCACATGTTTAAGCGAGAAGGATTTTATTTCGGTATCGTTTCTGCTCATTAATAAAAAATTCAATTAACTAATATAATTTTTTTTTTTAAAAACTAAATAAATTACTTAATTATAATATATATTACATAATTTTTTAAATTATTTATGTGTATTGTTAGATTATATATTAGTTCACAAGTCAGGCAAATTAGTTTTTTTAAAAAATATAAATATTTTAGAATAATTTATTTACATTATTTAATCTCCTCAAGGCAATAGATAAAAAGGAGGACGGTGAAGGACAAGGCAAGTCCAGAAGATTGTGTTGATGTGTGTGCATACACAAGAAATAATGAAATATATATATATATATATATCTGATGGATACTTGCTGGATGGGGTGTGACCCTACCATCAGATTCTTGCTCGCAATTGCCAAACGCCCAAACCAGAACTCACATGCCATTCATTTTCTCCTTCTTTCTCTGTTGTTTTCTGATTTCTGAATCATCTCTGTCCTTTGGATCTCACAAATATGTTCCCCACAAGTTTGGTCCCCTTCCTTCAATGGTTCCCAATTAAACCAAACAAAAAAAAAAAAGAGATGAAATAAAACAGCCCTCTATAAAATTCGATACAAATTAAACTTGCATACATTCTTAAATATACATGCGGATTTCAGAAGATTAGTTCAGTAGTGAGCATATATATATATTGCGTCAAACACCATTCCTAATTAAACAATTAAATAGAGTGACAAATGTTGAGTGGTTGCTAATTTGATTTTTTTTTTCAAATTAAAGGGATACACAGTAACAATCTAATGTTACGAGTAGGATTGAACTCGTAACCCGCTCAAATTCCTAATTTGAATATAGTTGGAGGGTTCTACTATGAGGAATATAAAGGGCAAATGAGGAATATAATTGAGAAAATTCTTGGGGGCCATGAACTTGAGAAAGAATTAGTCAGGTGGCGGAGCCACAATGCGGATGTGGACACAAACAAATTAAGCAACAAGCGTTGTGTGGCACCTCACACTTTTGCACGCACTATAATCCAACCGAGAGACATCACGGGACTTGGATCAGTGGGCCACTTTCTTCGCGCATCACATCTCCACTTTCCTCTATGTCCATTTGATCTGAAATTACTTCAATCTAAACTTAATTAAACTAAACAAGACTAGCTTAAGTAACCAGACATGATCAATATCAAGTTTGACCTCCCTCATCAATTTGTAAGAGAGAGAAACATATATAAGACGGATGGGTCTCACTTATTAAATGATTGTCCTGATCAGTAAAAAGTACGGCGATTTTGTCAATCTCTTTACAATGACGAAAACCGCATTATATCTTATTGGTGTTACTTGGAAGGAATTCAAGAAGCAGATAATCTTTTGAATACAATTCTTGTTAAAAAAAAAAATTATGCAAAAGGGTCATGCTCAAGTCTTCCATAACCCATCTCTCATGTACTTTCTTTCAGCCTCACCTCTCATATTCATGATGGTACTCTATATATATATATGGGTAATTTGAGTCTTCAATCATGCCTTTGTTTTCAAGTTAATGTGATTGTTTGTAATTTTATAACATCATTATTAGTAGTATTTGCTTAACGTTCAAGGGTGGGTTAGTTTGGCAGAAATAAACTAATATTCCAAGTGTTAGTTAAAGCAGATTGACTTGTGAGTTAGGCTATAATCAATCTCCAAAAAGCAGGTGGTGGCTTTCCTCTCAATTTTTTGTACTATGATTTTCTCATAATTAAAGACAATCAATATAAAGTGCAAAATTAAACGTTGAAACAAGAGTTTTTACCAGGAAAAAAAAAATTAAAACTATACCACCCCATCCCTGCATTATGTACAAGATTTTAAATAAATTCTTTGATCAATTTAATTCTTTAAAAAATAAAAATATAAACAAAATGATCTTCACTGATATTCATGCATGATCTCTGTTATTCTATTCTTTCATTCTTTCTTAAATTTACCCCATAAAAAACCTGTGAACTTGCTTTTTATTTTGCCGACTGAATCTGATAGCTAATATATATAAATATATCACACCTCTGTTTTTTTGGCCCCCCCCCTCTTGTCACTTATAATTATAATTGAGGGTCACGGGTGCCACATTTTGCAACTTTTATTGTCAGTTTTCTTAATCTGCCTTTTCCCTCTGGCAACATGGTGACAACTCGCATCCTCATTAATTTTTTTTTTCCTTCTCCTCTATGTATATGCGGATTAATTGCCGGTAAAATAAAAGCAGATTAATTAAAAAATTGTTTAAAGTTTAAAATTAAAATTGCCTGTATATGTTACTTGTATTTTAATTTTTAATCGAAAACTTGTCGTCAATTCAATGGCATGCTCATTTATTGTTTGGCGCTAAAGTCATAATAACCGTTGATAAATCATAAACCGAAAACCTGTTGTTGTGGGGTTTAGTGGATGACGTGTCAAAAGGAGATATTGACACGTGACATTTTCCGGTGTCAATAAATCACAATCTACGGACGGCCGAGGAGAGCTTCCACATGGGAGAACATCAAAGAAGAAAAGCAGCCGGGCAACCGATCGGAACCGAACCAAGTTTGGTAATAATCCTCCATTGGCACACCATGCTGGAACCTCACTTTCCCACTCAAAATAATTAATTATACTCTATTACTGTGCTCTAACCAGAAAGCCTCTGTCCCACCTCAACTGCCTCTCTCCTTTCCCCCGCTCTCTGAGATCTGGGAAGTGGCCATTTTCTCCACTTTCGCTTCCTCTTTTCAAGTTTTTGTATGAGTTTGTGTGGGCTGTACAGTTTTCTTCTTCTTCTGGATCAGTTTTAATCTGGAATCATAAGCAGCGATTATTGCAGCGAGTTGTTCTTTTTCTCCTGCCTTACATGGAGGCCTCCAAGTTCTTTCTATATCAGAGCTCGTGTTTTCAGCAAACAGTTGCTTTGCGTCCCCCTGTCTCTCTCAATAGACACTGTTCTGGGTTATCCCATTAGTTACCTTCTCATTGCTTTGCTATCAATATATGTGGGTCGTCTACAAATCAACCTCCTCCGTTTATTCTTGCTTCAAGTTATCAACTTTCAAAGTCTGTAATTTATTCTCTTATTTATTACAACTGAGGGGGTTGTATTGAGACTCGGTGATTATTCTTATGGGATGGGGCTGTTTCCGTTGTCCATTCTTTTGCTGGTGAAGCTCTTCATCATTAGCTATGCTTTGGGACTAGAAGGATCTAGAGGTAAATATTAAATTTTCAGAATTCTTCATTTAAACTTGTGCACAATCTAAAAGTATTTGATCTGGGTTCGCCATATTTTGTTAATGTTGTTGTAAACTGTGACACTGAGAAGCTAAAGTCCATCTGGATCGTCATATCTTGCATAAGCAAAAATCAGAGCTTGGCAAATAGCTAAGATCGCCAAATGGGGCATCGGATGTCATTTTCTTCTCTCTATTATCTGGTTGCATTGCTCACATAATCTACTTTTAAATAGTGAATTAAAAACAGCGGTTGTTTCTGTGGGTCGGTTTCGGACCCAGGAGCTCACTGTCCATTCATATTCTTTCTGGGCGATGTGCTTTTAGAACCAAAAGATATTGGCTCGAATTGCAGCAATGTGACTGATATTTTCAAACCATGGTTTTCTGAAGTTAATAATTTCCCCCCTATTCAGCATCTATTAATCCAGTGATTTATGGTTCTTTTTGGTTGTTTTTCGCCTTATCGTTATATGATAAGAAGATTCTTGCTATGAAGGCGCTTTTTCCCTGTGAATAGATTGCATATTCCTCCATCAACGGACTTGTTTGACAGCTACTGTAATCCTCGGAATAATGACTCATGACCTGAAATATTCATTTTTTTATGCGGGTGAGGAAGTAGATGGGCTTCATAGATTTAAAGCCATATTTTACTGGAAGTCTGTCATATTTGGCAATTGTGGGGTTTCTGGTAGCTTAGACTTGGTAATTTCTTGATATACTGTATTCTTTTAGGGTTCAGTATATCTCCATCTCCAATATTCTTTCCTGTCATTCCTCCTACCTAGAAAAGAAACTCGGGGGCCTGGTGGTGTCCAGGGAGAGTCACGGGGTTCAGACTCAGATAATGCAACATGGGATGAATTTTGAGCTTTTTGTTTTTTTCGCTTGGTGTCAGTTGTTCATGGTCCTAATCAGTTTCTTCTGCTGTTTTGTGCTTTTCTATTTATCTTCTAGATTTTGCTGTTTCCCATCCCCAGCAACGATGCCAGTGCATTCTTCTCCCAAAAAGTCACGGGGACCGATTGCCCCAAATACACCGGCCGTGCCAAATGGTAATTTCATTCTCATAGAATGTTAATTTATTATAGCATCCTCTGATCCAGAAGCTGGTGTTTTCACCACTCAGGGCCTTTATTGCACCATTCAGTTACATTATCACCTCCCACAACTCAATTGCCAAAGAAAACAACGGGGGCCGAGCCATCTGCATCACCAAGTGCAAGTGCGACAATGTCACCACCTCCATCATTTGAGGTTGTTCCCCCACCCTCAACTGAACCATCTGCATCAGCAAGTACAAGTGCGACAATGTCACCACCTCCATCATTTAAGGTTGTTCCTCGACCCTCAACTGAGCCATCTGCATCACCTAGTAAAAATGCTACAATATTACCACCCGCATCATCTAACGTTGACCCCCCACCCTCTACTGAGCCACCTCCATCACCAAGTACAGGTGCTGCAATATCACCACGTCCACCATACAGCGTTGTTCCTCCACCCTTAACTAAGCCATCTGCACCACCAAGTGCAACAGGATTACCACCTTCATCGCATAAGGTTGTTCCTCCACCCTCAACTTCACAAGGGCTAGTGCCACCACCAGTACGACCAAGTCCACCTCAAAGAATAGAACCTGCTTTGACACCTCCAGTCTCCACACCTGATGTCCCAGGTACATTGTGCATGGCCTTGTATTTTTTTTTTCCAGAAGGGGGCTGGTTAGTCTAGCTTCTAATTGAATTTGACTGATATTTTGCTCTTCTATCGCATATTGAACAGCCCCCATTGCACCACCTTCTGTTGATATGCCTAAACATTCACCAGTTGGCTTGCCAGTTGAACCAGATTTTCCACATAAAAGAAATGCAAATGAGAGTCACCACGTGGAGCCAGTTTCACCAGGCATGTGATGATACATTTGTCATGTCTTGTGATTTCCCTTCTGTCATTTCTGGTATTGACCCTATATGTGCTATTCAATTGCATATTTGAACTGCTCCAGCTGCAACACCTCCTATCAATTTACCCAAAATCTCACCGGGCCGCCCACCAACTGAAGATGGAAGTTTTCCACCCATTATTCACAAAAGTGATGCAAAGAAAGGTCACGCGCCTGAGGCAGCTTTACCAGGCATGTGATGAAAATCTTCTCAAATAATGTGAATTCTTACAAGATGGTTTAAACTCCTTTCCTGTTGTTGTCAGCTTCCGGCCACTGTTGATTTAAAATATGATTTTCTATTGTATTTTAACAGCCCGAGCAGTACCACCTGCCAAATTGCCAAACAGTTCACCAATCAGCCAACCAACTGGACATGGAGGTTTACCTCCTAATATCCATAGTAGGAATACAAGTATGTGACAAAGGTCTTGTTATGTTGTCACAGGAACATTACCAAAGAGCCTGAATTTTCTTTTTTGACTTTTTCCTCATAACAAGATTTTTATTTGCATTGACCTTGGTCTTCTCTTTAATTGCATTTTGAACAGCCTCTCTTGTACCTCCTGCCAGTTTGCCTCAAATTTCACCAGTCAGCCGACCAACCACACATGGAAGTTTACCGCCTAAAGTTCACGAAAGGATTCCAAACAAGGGTCGCACCCCAGGGCCAGTGTCGCCAGGTATGTGATGAAGTCTTGTCAAGTCATCTCTAGAATTCAACCATGTGGTTCTGACTTTCCTCGTTCTCATTGGATTCAGGATCTGTTGCATCCTCCCCAAGAAAAGTGCAACACAACCCACCACTAGTTCACCCTATTTCCCCAAGTTTAACTCCACCTATATTACCTGGTAATTGTTTTGGCCTGTATTACCTGGTAAATTTCAGTACCTTAATTTGTTAAAAGAGAGGAAGAAATGAAATATTTGGATTTCTATTTAGCGGATCACTTCTATTTGTCTTATTGTTGTTCATTCGTTGTATTTATGCAGCACCGGTTGCATCACCATCAAGTGCACTTCCCGTTAACCCACCACCGTCCGTCCACCCAGTTAAACCAGTATTATCTCCATCAGAATTACCAGGTGCAGATTTTAAAATAGAGAATATTTTTCTCTCCCTACTTTTCATTCACTTATTCACACTATTCATTTTGTAAGCATAGTTTCTTCACTTAAAGGATATGGTTTTTTCAGTTGCCTGGCTAAATTGCTTTTCCGTTGAAATTCCAAAATGACAAGTGATTGCATTTCTTTTTTTTTTCCCCATTTCACAAGGTGAGATGGCAGTTGGACATATGAATCCAGATACCTTAACAATTGGATCAAGCTATAGATGATCATGTCTGTTGTTAGTTTTCTTCAATTTTAATTACTATTTTGTTGATATTGCAAAATGAGATTCGGGTGTGTCCCCCATTTCCCATCTCACATCATTATATGCCAGTGAGAAATGTGAATCCAGATACCTCGACAGTTGGATCAAGCTATAGATGATCATGACTGCATAGTTGTGATGTCTTTTGAGTTAACTTCAATTGTCAAATGATTCTACAACAATGAGAAATATGAATCCAGATCCCTCAAATTGCAATACCTTTGCTCAATGCTTGAGTTTATTCACAATTGTCAGCACTAACACTATAATATGATTGATTTTGTTCTCACTACATTAACCTTATCTTTTGTGTCTCGCCACGGTATTATGTCTCATTGTGGTATTATGTCTAGCATTTGTATCTGGTTGCTTTAATTTCTTTATTTAGTTGTGAAATTTAAATGCTATTTTGAGATAATATTGTGATTCATGGACATTTTATTGATGGAAAACTTGTGTTCCAGCACCTGTTGTCTCTCCTTCATCAACTCCTTCCAGAATTATCAATTGGAAAAAGGGTGGAGCACCAGTTGCTGCACCTTTGTATAGACGATCAAAGCCACTTCCAGCTTTAACACATTCCCCAGCCCAAGGTATGCAACACTGGACCTACTTTTCACAAGTTGCATATACCTTTTTTTTTTTTTTGGGTGATAAGAATGGGGCAAAGCCCAAAATACAAAACGGGACCTAAATTACAGAATAAAAATTCTATGAGGGACTCCCAGTCTGACTGCATCCTCATGTAGTATCTCTTGAAGGCTGTTTTACGCGCATATTGTCAATATTTCATTCTGATCCAGATTCGTGTTTGCCATAACATCTGCACTTCTATTACCTTCTCTATAAACGTGCTGGAACTCCAATTGCCATTTGAACATCATCAGTTTCTTGTGATAAAAGATGGCATCCTTCAATATCTCTTTTCTGTTGAATAGCTTCTATCACCTTGGCCGCATCACTTTCCACAATAACTTTCCTGAGTTATTGATACTTTTTGTGCTTTAGCCCCTGCTGCACGTGAGCATCATCACAAAAACATAGTCACCAGTCCTGCTCCAGCATCATCAGATCTAGTCTCTCCTCCCACTTCAGTTAACCAAGGTTTGATGTGATACCTGATCTATCATTTTGCATAATTTACTTACTGTAATTTAGCATAACTCCTCCTTTTTGCTTTCTTACTTATTTTTGGTCATTTTCACTACTTGATATAGGTCAAGCAATGCCTCCTTCATTACTCCCAACAAGTGGACGAAGACATTATGCTCCACCACCAGCGAACCCAGGTACCTTTGCAAATTACAAGTACAAACAATTTCGTTTGCCATTATTCTAGGAGTTAGAGAAGAGAGGTGAAAGGAATTTTAGTTTCTGACACTTTTTCTTCTTGGTTGGAACTTCAGCTACTACATTCTCTTTCCCAACTATGCCACCAAGAAGCCAGGTTTCACATGCTCCATCTCCATTGTTCAAATTTGGCCCTCATCCTGCCAAAAGTAAGAAGGAAAAATTACATCCTTTTGATTAATTGAAAGTTATATTTGAAAATAATGTCTTTTCATTATCATTCGTTTTCCACTTAGCATGATTTATTGTGTTTTCTATTGCAAGTACCATTTCTTTCTCCTGAATCGCCTCCTGGGTCTTCTTCCAAGAGACCTAAGACACCCGTCCAGCCGAAAGTTCAAGCACTTCCACCTCCTCCTCCTAATGAAGGCTAGCACCTTATTTCCTTAATCTCTTTATTTGCCTGTAAAGATTTGTTCATTCTTTTAATTATTGCAAGCCTTATTCATTTTACTGAAATATAGTGTCGCTTTTTCTCCTTCAGATTGTTTATCAACCGTTTGCACTGAGCCCTATACAAATTCTCCCCCTGGAGCACCCTGCAGATGTGTATGGCCCATGCAAGTTGGTCTTCGCCTTGGTGTTTCTCTTTATACCTTCTTCCCTTTGGTTTCAGAATTGGCTTCTGAAATTTCCACTGGGGTTTTCATGAAGCAAAGTCAAGTTCGCATAATGGGAGCTAAATCAGCTGATCAGCAACCAGACGAAACCGATGTCCTAATTGATCTGGTTCCACTTGGGGAAATTTTTGATAACAATACAGCTTTTTTGACCTCTCAGAGATTTTGGCATAAAAAGGTTGCTATAAAAGCTTCCTACTTTGGAGACTATGAAGTGTTATATGTGAGCTATCCAGGTATATACAAATTTGGAATTCCTTGTTTAATCCCCACCCCCCTTACCATTTTGGTGAGAAATCTTATGAATTCCTCTATGTATAGGCTTACCGCCATCGCCTCCTCTACCACCAAGCATGACAATGATAGATGGTGGGCCATATTCTAATGGCAACAATGGAAGGGCAATAAAGCCCATTGGGGTGGACATACCAAAAAGACAGCATAGAAATCGACTTAGTGGCGGTGTGATTGCCATTATTTCACTTTCAGCATTTGTAGCTGTTCTTTTATGTTCTGCTGCCGCATGGGTCTTGTTGTTCAAGCGCAGAGATCATGTATCTCAAACAGCATCAACTCCGCGGACTTTGCCACCTTCTCTTTCGAAAACCCCAGGTAATGCAACTGCTGACATCTTAAAAACAAATGAACTTGCGCATTTTGTCCTGTCAACTGCTTGGGATGAGCAAAAGCTTTTGTTTAAGTGGTCAATTATTGAGTACAACACTATTTACAAACTGAAACTAGCTTATTGGTTCTTATCTTATAGAACAAGGAAAACAAGGATGGAACCTTAGCCGGAAGAAAAAGGTTCAACTGCACTTATTCAAATCAGTTGGATGGATCATTTTTCTATCATCATATTTTTAAGCTATAACTAATATCACATTTTTTTAAGTTATAATTGAAGTTGGTTAGTTATGGATGTTGCCATATTACACAACTGCAGTAACGTTTTGATTGATCAATCTTCTGCCACTAGCTTAAGAAACAAAAATTATGAATTCACAGGCACTGTTGGGTCAGTGACTGGAGGTGGGCCAGTTTCTGCATCTTCATCATTTCGATCTAGCATTGCAGCTTATAAAGGTTCTGCCAAGAATTTCAGCATGAGTGACATTGAGAGAGACTAATAAGTTTCATACTTCAAGAATACTTGGAGAAGGTGGTTTTGGGCGTCGTGTTTATAGTGGTATACTCTTGATGATGGGACAAAAGTGGCAGTCAAGGTTCTAAAGAGGGAGGATCATCATGGTGATCGTGAATTCCTAGCTGAAGTTGAGATGCTAGCCGTTTGCACCATAGAAATTTGGTCAAGTTGATAGGCATATGCACAGAGGAGACATTCCG